>NW_028128018.1:0-13517 GCF_965231255.1 Vanellus vanellus | reverse complement strand
CCCCCGAATTATTGCCCCTCCCCCCAAATTATTGCCACCCCCCCCCCCAAATATTGCCCCCCCCCCCCCCCAAATATCCCTTCCCCCCTCCCCAAAATATTGGCCCCCCCCCCTCCATCAGGGAACCTAAACGCCCCCCCCCCCCCCCTTAAAGCGGCGAGGGGACGTCCGGGCACGCGCAAGGGGGGGAGGGGGGGGGGTCGCTCCTCCCTTCCCCCCCCCCCCCCCCGTCCCCCCGTCGTCCCCCCCCCCCCCGTCTCCTCCATCACCCGCCCGCTGCTGCTGCGGAGGAGCC
Source organism: Vanellus vanellus (assembly GCF_965231255.1). NCBI lineage: Eukaryota > Metazoa > Chordata > Aves > Charadriiformes > Charadriidae > Vanellus > Vanellus vanellus. The sequence goes on along the minus strand of NW_028128018.1, from coordinate 13,222 downwards.
CGGGAACCCCCCGCCCCCCCTATCCCCCCTCCCCCCATCAGTGGGGGTATCCCCCCCCCCCCCCCACCACCTCGTGGGGGGGGTGTCCCTATTTTGGCCCCCCCCCCCGCGGGATGTGGTGTCTGCAGTGCACCGCCGACCGCCGGCGGGGGCCGCTCCGGCAGCGCCTCCTCCACGGGTGAGTTGGGGGGACCCCCCCCCCACCCCTCCCCCACCCCCCCCGACACCCCCCCCCCAACCCTTTTAACCCCCCCCAAAGAGGGATACCCCCCCCCCCCCCATCCTCCATCATCATTTACCCCGTGGAGACACTCGACCCCCCCCCCCCCCCGGGACCCCCCCCAAAAACACCCCCCCCCTTCCCAGACGCCTGGGTCCCCAGTTTGGGGGGGGGACACATCGGGGTCCCCAGTTTGGGGGACTGGGAGGGGGGGGGGCAGACACCTGGGTCCCCAGTTTGGGGGGGGGGGGGGGCACACATCGGGGTCCCCAGTTTGGGGGACTGGGGGGGACAGACACACGTCTGGGTCCCCATTTTGGGGGGGGGGGGGGCTGGCGGGGGGGTTCTGTGTCCCCGTGTCCGTGTGTGTCCATATGTCACTGCGTCCATATGTCCCCATGTCATGTGTCCCCACCTCCATATGTCCGTATGTCCCCATGTCACGTGTCCCCATGTCACGTGTCCCCATGTCCATGTGTCCCCCCATGTTGGTCATGTCCATATGTCCCCATGTTGTGTGTCCCCATGTCACATGTCCCCATGTCCATGTGTGTCCCCCTGTCTGTCATGTCCATGTGTCCCCATGTTGGTCATGTCCATGTGTCCCATATCCATGTGTCCCCGTGCCCATGTGTCCCCATGCCCATGTGTCCATGTGTCCCATGTCCATGTCCTATGTCCGTCTGTCCCCAAGTCCATGTCTCCATGTCCATATGTCTCCATGTCCACGTGTCCCATGTCCATCTGTCTCCATGTCCGTGTGTCTCCATGTCCGTGTGTCCCCATGTTCACCTGTCCCCATGTCCACCTGTCCCCATGTCCGTGTATCTCATGCCCGTGTGTCCCATGCCCATGTCCGTCTGTCCCCATGCCCGTGTCCCCACGGTCCCTGCTCAGGTGACACCAGACTGGTTGGGGGGTCTCAGGGCTATCCAGGGGGAAGTGGGTGTCTCATGGGGTCGGGGGGGGGGGAGTCCATTTGGGGGGTCTTGGGGAGGTCTGGGGGGGTCCTGGGATGTCGGGGGGAGAACTCGGGGGGTCGCGACGTGGGGGTGACGTGGTGTCCCCACAGCGTGGACGGCGAGGCGCCGGGCAGCGAGGGCGGGGGGCCGGTGCCCGACAGCCCCGGGCGACCCCCCCCTTACCGCGGCCTCCCCCAACCGGCCCCCCAAGGAGCGGGGGGATCCGGGGGGGGGCCCGGAGGGGGTTCCCCGGGGTTGGGCTGGCCCCGGCTGCCACCCCAGCCCGCCAGCGTGGCCCTGCGCAAGCAGGAGGAGGAGGAGGAGAGCAAGAGGCCGAAGGCTCTGAGCGACAGCTATGAGCTCTCCACCGACCTGCAGGACAAGAAGGTACCTTGGGGACAACCCCAACACCCCCCGACCCCCCCAACCCCCCCCGGGATGGTCCCCAGCCCTCTGTGATGGTTCCCGGCCACGTATGGTGGTCACCACCTGCGTGTGATGGTCCCCAGGGCCATGAGGTGGTCCCCAGGCCCGTGTGGTGGTCCCCAGGCCCGTGAGGTGGTCCCCAGGCCTGTATGATGGTTACCAGGCCTGTGAGGTGGTCACCAGGCCCGTGTGATGGTCACCAGGCCCGTGAGGTGGTCACCAGGCCTGTGAGGTGGTCACCAGGCCCGTGAGGTGGTCACCAGGCCTGTGTGATGGTTACCAGGCCTGTGTGATAGTTACCAGGCCTGTGTGATGGTCACCAGCCCCGTGAGGTGGTGACCAGCCCCGTGAGGTGGTGACCAGCCCCGTGAGGTGGTGACCAGCTCCGTGAGGTGGTCCCCAGGCCCGTGAGGTGGTCCCCAGGCCCGTGAGGTGGTGACCAGGCCCGTGAGGTGGTGACCAGGCCCGTGTGATGGTCACCAGGCCCGTGTGATGGTCACCAGGCCCGTGAGGTGGTCACCAGGCCTGTGTGATGGTTACCAGGCTTGTGTGATGGTCACCAGCCCCGTGAGGTGGTGACCAGCCCCGTGAGGTGGTGACCAGCCCCGTGAGGTGGTGACCAGGCCTGTGAGGTGGTGACCAGGCTCGTGTGATGGTCCCCAGGCCCGTGAGGTGGTGACCAGGCCCGTGAGGTGGTCCCCAGGCCCGTGAGGTGGTCCCCAGGCCCATGAGGTGGTCACCAGGCCCGTGTGATGGTGACCAGGCCCGTGAGGTGGTCACCAGGCCCATGTCATGGTCCCCAGCCCTCTGTGATGGTCCCCAGTCCTGCACAATGGTCACTGTCCCAGTGCGAGGCCCCAGCCCCGTGCGAGGCCACCGTGCCCCCATCCCAGTGCTGACCCTCTTTCCCTGAGTTTTGCCTCACCTGTGACCCTCTCCTGCCCTGTCCCCTCCCTGTCCTTCCTGTGGCCACCTCTGTACATCGGTGTGTCCCCATGTCCCCATCCGCATGTCCCCATCTATGCCCCAATGTCCCCATCTCTGTCCCCATCCCCATGTCCTCATCCATACCCCTATGTCCCTGTCCCCATGTCCCTATCCATGTCCCTATCCATGTCCCCATCCCCATGTCCCCCATCCATGCCCCAATGACCCTCATCCCTGTCCTTGTCCCCATGTCCCCATCCATGTCCCCATCCCCATATCCCCACGTCCCCATCCCTGTCCCCATCTCTGTGTCCCCATCCCCATCCCCATGTCCTCATCCATGTCCCCATGTCCCCATCCCCATGTCCCCATCCATGACCCAATGACCCTTATCCCTGTCCTCGTCCCCATGTCCCCATCCCTGTCCCCATCCCCGTCCCCATGTCCTCATCCATGCCCCCGTGTCCCCATCCCCGTGTCCCCATATCCCCATGTCCCCATCCTCCTGTCCCCATCCCCGTGTCCCCATCCCCGCCTCCCCATCCCCATGTCCTCATCCATGTCCCAATGTCCCCATCCCCACCTCCCCATCCCCATGTCCTCATCCATGTCCCAATGTCCCCATCCCCACCTCCCCATCCCCATGTCCTCATCCATGTCCCAATGTCCCCATCCCCACCTCCCCATCCCCATGTCCTCATCCATGTCCCAATGTCCCCATCCCCACCTCCCCATCCCCATGTCCTCATCCATGTCCCAATGTCCCCATCCCCACCTCCCCATCCCCATGTCCTCATCCATCTCCCAATGTCCCCATCCCCACCTCCCCATCCCCATGTCCTCATCCATCTCCCAATGTCCCCATCCCCACCTCCCCATCCCCGTGTCCCCCCCTCCCCGTCCCCATGTCCCCTCCTCAGGTGGAGATGCTGGAGCGCAAATACGGGGGTTACTTCCGCACCCGCCGCGCCGCCCGCACCATCCAGGCCGCCTTCCGCCGCTACCGCATGGCCCAGAAGTTCGAGCGGCTGCGCAGCGAGGGGGGGCGGGCGCGACGCCTGGCCCTCCCCGGCCTCCGCCTCCAGTTCTCCTTCGAGGAGTACGACCGCGGCCCCCCGGCCCCCGCCCCGGGACCCCCCCCGCCACCCCCCCCTTATTTCCAGGGCAAACCCGCCTCGCTGGACGAGGGGGTCTTGGGGGGACCCCGAAGGGCTCCCCGCTACGGGGGGTCTTGCCGGGCCGGTTTGGATGGCGGGGGGGGTCCCGCCGAAGGGGGGGCGGGGGGAACCGGGGGGGCGGGAGGTGCCGGTACGCCCCCCCGGCAGCTCTCGGCCTCCGCCGATTTTGGGCCCGGTGGCGCCGACCTGGAGGAGGCCTTCGCGCAGCAGGTGGGGGTCATGGGGGTCATAGGGGTCATGGGGGACATGAGGGTTGTGGGGGACATGGGGGTCATAGGAGATATGGGGGGTCATTGGGGACATGGGGGTCATGGGGGACATGGGGGTCATGGGGGTCATGGGGGACATGAGGGTCATAGGGGATATGGGGGGTCATGGGGGTCATGGGGGTCATGGGGGACATGGGGGGTCATAGGGGTCACAGGGCCATGGGGGTCATGGGGGATATGGGGGGTCATAGGGGTCACAGGGCCATGGGGGTCATGGAGGTCATAGGGGACATGGGGGGTCATAGGGGACATAGGGTTTATGGGGGGGTCATAGGGCCATGGGGGTCGTGGGGGTCATAGGGGACATGGGGGGGTCACGGAGGTCACAGGGGATATGGGGGGTCAGGGGGGTCACAGGGTCATGGGGTCATAGGGGACATGGGAGGTGACAGGGCCATAGGGGGTCATGGGGGTCACAGCGGACATGGGGGGGGTCACAGGTGACAGAGGGGGTCACAGGGACTGCGGGGGGGGGGTCACGGCCATGGGGGGGACAGGGACAGTGGGCTGATGGGGGGGGGGGTGTCTGTCCCCGCAGGTGAAGTCCTTGGCCGCCTCCATCGACGAGGCGCTGGGGGGGGGCCGGGGGGTCCCGCCGGGTGCCCCCGCCCCCCCCGCGGGTGACAGCGCCGCCACCTCCGCCAGCGATGTCACCCTCTACCTGGACGAGGGCCTCCCCGGCTCCCCCCGCTCCCCCGATCGCCCCCCCAGCCCCGAACCCCCCCCCGAAACCGGGGGGCCCCCTCCCCCCCCGGCCCCCCCGCCTCCTCCCCCGCCTCCCGCCAACCCCCCCGGCCCGGCTGAGCGTTGGGGGGGTCCCGAGGAACCCCCTCGCCGTGGTCCCCCCTGCCTGGAATGTCGGGGGCGGGGGGGGGGCGGGGGGGGCCACCCCCCTTTGCTGACGGTGGAACCCCCCAGCGACAGCTCGGCCGACCTCAGCGACCGCTCCGACCGCGGTTCCCTCAACCGGGGGGGTCCCTACGAACCCGAAGGGGCTGGAGGGGGTACTTTACCCCGTAGCGGCCCCCCCCATCGGTGTTTTCACCCCGAAGCCCCCCCCGTTCCCCCCCCCGGCCCCCCGCCGCCCCCCGCCGCCGAGGAGGGCTCGGAAGGAGACAACGAGAGTTTGGGGAGCAGCTCCAACTCCAACGAGACCCTCAACTGTTCCTCGGGTTCCTCGTCCCGCGACAGCCTGCGGCGACCCCCCCCGCCACCCCCCCCGCCTCCCGCCGCCCCCCCGCAACCTCCCGGTCCTTCCGGCCCCCCCGGTAAAGCCACGTACCAACGGGAACCGCGGCAGAGTTGGGATTCGCCGGCGCTCAACAACGACGTGGTGCAGCGCCGGCAGTACCGCATCGGCCTCAACCTCTTCAACAAGTGAGGGGGGGGGTGGGGGGGCGGGGGCGGGACATGGACCCCGTGTTGGAGGTGGGATGGGGTCTGGTGGCCCTATAGCGGGCCCGCGTGGCGCTGTCGGTGGCCCTATGGGAGGGGTAGGGTGGCGTTCTTGGTGGCCCTATAGCGAAGACGGGGTGATGTTCTAGATCATCCTATAGCAAGGAGAGGATGAGCTTGGTGGTCCTATAGGAAGGACGGGGTGACCTTCTCGGTGGCCCTATAGCAAGGAGAGGATGACCTTGGTGGCCCTATAGCAAGGACAGGGTGATGTTTGGTTTAGGTGGCCCTATAGAAGAAGGGGGTGATGTTCTAGATAGACCCGTAGTACAGCCACGGTGATGTTCTAGGTAACCCTATAGGGAAGAGAGATTGTCATCATAGGTGACCCTACAACCAAGGTGATGTTTAGGTGACTCCATAAGCACGGCAAAGTCACCCTATAGCCGGGAGAAGGTGACATTCTAGGTCACCCTACAGCTGTGTAGGTCACCTTACAGCGATGAGTGTCACAGCCGTGGGGGTGACCCCACACCCACCGCCTTTGTAGGAAACCGGAGAAGGGGATCCAGTACCTGATCGAGAGGGGGTTCCTCTCGGACACCCCGGTGGGGGTGGCCCACTTCATCCTGGAGAGGAAGGGCTTGAGCCGGCAGATGATCGGCGAGTTCCTCGGCAATCGCCAGAAGCAATTCAACCGCGACGTCCTCGAGTAAGGAGTTGGGGGCGGGGGGGAACGGACACACGCGCACCGGGATGGGGTGGGACACGCTGGGACTTGGGGGGACTCACCCCGAGACCGAGCCTATCTCCGGTGCGTGGGGTTCTCCTGCAGCTGCGTGGTGGACGAGATGGACTTCTCTGGGATGGAGCTGGACGAGGCCCTGCGCAAGTTCCAGTCCCACATTCGGGTGCAAGGGGAGGCCCAGAAGGTCGAGCGCTTGATCGAGGCCTTCAGGTGAGGGACGGTCACGGGTCCCTGTCCCCACCCCACCTTCCCTGGCTCCAGAAAGGCCACCGGGCCATGGCACAGGGTTGCGTGGTCACCATGGCGTGATGTTCTAGGTGATCCTATGGCTCAAGAGGGAGATGCTAGGGGTGGCCGCCCACCTGCTGCCATGGGGTGATGTTCTAGGTGACCTTATGGCTCAAGAGGGAGATGTTAGGCCCACGTGCCACCATGGGGTGATGTTCTAGGTGACTCTGTGGACCGAGTGGGGGACACTAGGGGTGACGGCACATGCAGGGCCGGGTGATGTTCTAGATGACCCTATGGACCAAGCAGGGGGACATTAGTGGTGGTGGCCCCCCAAGGGACCAGGTGATGTTCTAGGTGACCCTACAGACTGAGAGGACATTAGAGGTGGTGCCCCACATGCAAAGGGACCTGGACCGCTCCAGGACTGTCGTGGGGGTGCAGAGGCCATCTCGGCTGTGTGGGGATGGCTGTGGGGCACCCTGACCCCATGGGCCATGGGGATTGTCCACCCCCCGCAGCCAGCGCTACTGCGTGTGTAACGCGGCCCTGCTGCGCCAGTTCCGCAACCCGGACACCATCTTCATCCTGGCCTTCGCCATCATCCTCCTCAACACCGACATGTACAGCCCCAGCGTCAAGGCCGAGCGCAAGATGAAGCTGGAGGACTTCATCAAGAACCTCCGAGGTGAGGACCGTGCTCTCATCCTGTCCGTCTCCCCCCCTCCCGGTGTCCTTTCCCCTGCTCGGGAATGCGGGTTCTAGAGCGGGGGGCCCCGGTGTCGCGCAGGGGTGGACAACGGGGAGGACATCCCCCGGGACATGCTGGTGGGCATCTACCAGCGCATCCAGAGCCGGGAGCTGCGCACCAATGACGACCACGTCTCCCAGGTCCAGGCCGTTGAGCGCATGATCGTCGGCAAGAAGCCGGTGGGTTCACTTGAGGGATGGGACGGGTTCTAGGTGTCCTGTGGGGCTGTTCTAGGTGACCCTACGGAGGGGTGCTCTAGGTGACCGCTGGGGGATGTTCTAGGTGACCCTATGGGAGAAGTCCTGGGTGACCCCGTGGGGGATGTTCTACGTGACCTATGGGGGACGCTCAAGGTGACCAATGGGGAACGTTCTAGGTGATCCAATGGCGGATATTCTGGGTGACGCTACGGGGAGGGGATGCTCTAGGTGACCCCAGGGATGGGACAGGCCAAGGTCAAGGGTGCCATCCCCATCAAGGGGGCGGCCCCGGAGGGCGGCGGGGCTGGTGCTGAGCCCGCCGTTGTCCCCAGGTGCTGTCCCTGCCCCACCGGCGCCTGGTGTGCTGCTGTCAGCTCTACGAAGTCCCCGACCCCAACCGGCCCCAGCGCCTGGGGCTGCACCAGCGCGAGGTCTTCCTCTTCAACGACCTGCTGGTGGTGAGCCGGACGTCTGGGTCCCCTGCACAGGGGGGCGGGGGTTGTCCCTGGGGTGGGGGGGGTCATCCGTGGGGAGTCGAGGGGGTCTCCCAGTGACCTGGTGGCCTCGGCAGGTGACGAAGATCTTCCAGAAGAAGAAGATCCTGGTGACCTACAGCTTCCGCCAGAGCTTCCCCCTCGTTGAGATGCACATGCAGCTCTTCCAGAACGCCTGTGAGCCCCATGGCACCCCACAGGGTGCTCCCCTGCCCCTACATCCCACTAGGTCCACCGCCAGATGACCCTTTGCCCTACGGGGTCCGTCATGGAATGTTCTCCATGGGATGTCCCATGGGATGTCCCATAGTGCCCCCCGGGATGTCTCATATGTCCTCCATAGGATGTCCCATGGTGTCCCCCATGGGTTGTTCCATGATGTCCCCCCTTAGGTTGTCCCACGGTGTCCTCCATAGGATGTCCCACGGTGTCCTCCATAGGATGTCCCATGGTGTCCTCCATAGGATGTCCCATGGTGTCCTCCATAGGATGTCCCATAGTGTTCCCCCTGGGATGTCCCATGGTGTTCCCCATGGGTTGCTCCTTGATCTCCTCCATGGGTTGACCCGTGGTGTCCCCCATACGATGTCCCACGGTGTCCCCCATGGGTTGTTCCATGATGTCCTCCATGGGTTGACCCATGGTGTCCCCCATAGGATGCCCCATGGGTTGTCTATGATGTCCTCCTGTGGAGTACCCCCACCCCTGACCCCCAGGTCCCTCTGACCCGGTGCCCTCTGACCGCCCCCCAGATTACCAGTTTGGGATTAAGCTGCTGTCGGCGGCGCCGGGCGGGGAGAGGAAGGTCCTGATCGTCTTCAACGCCCCGAGCCCCCAGGACCGGCTGCGCTTCGCCAGTGACCTCCGCGAGTCCGTGGCCGAGGTGCAGGAGATGGAGAAGTACCGCGTGGAGGGTGAGCGGGGCACTGGGAGCACTGGGAGGGGAACTGGGAGCACTGGGAGGGGCACTGGGGGGGCTTAGGGGGGCACTGGGGTTACGGGGATGGGTGCGCTGGGAGCAGTGGGATGGGTTCTGGGGTACTGGGACGGGCACTGAGGTACTGGGACGGGCACTGAGGTACTGGGAGGGGTGTTGGGAGCACTGGGAGGGGTGCTGGGGGAGCTTGGGGGGAACTGGGGGTACGGGGATGGGTGCTGGGAACAGGGGGATGAGTTCTGGGGTACTGGGACAGGCACTGGGAGCGCACTGGGATGGGCACTGGGGGCAGTTGGCTGGAAAATGGGGGCACTGGGAGCACTGGGACAGTCCCTGGGGTCACTTGAATGGGGCTGGGGGGGGCAATGGAGCAGGTACTGCAGGCACTGGGAGCACTGGGATGGGCACTGGGGGCAATGGGATGGTCAGAGGGGGGGCACTGGGTGCCCTGGGATGGTTGGAGGCAGGGTGAGGGGGCACTGGGAGCACTGGGATGGTCGATTTGGCGGGGCTGGATACACCGGGGTGCCCTGGGGGGGCACTGGGATGACTGGGGCCGGGGTGGTCCCCCCCCCCGCAGCGGAGCTGGAGAAGCAGAAGGGGGTGTCGGGGCCGCGGGGTGGGGGGCCCCCCCGGGAGGCCCTCAACGGCCTCAGCCGCAGCAGCCTGGAGGACGCCTTCGGGGCCGGCGAGGGGCTCAAGCGCAGCGCCCTCAGCAGTTCCCTGCGGGACCTCTCCGATGGCGGTGAGATATTGGGGGGGGGAGGGCGGGGTCCTGGGGGGGACGGGGGGCTGGGATCCCCCGGGGGGGTTAGGGTCCTCTGGGAGGGCATTTGGGGTCCCCTAGGGGGCATTAGGGGGTCCCCTGGGGGGCATTTGGGGTCCTCTAGGGGGTATTTGGAGTGCCTGGGGGGCATTTGGGGGTCCCCTAGGGGGCATTTGGGGGTCCACGGGGGGCATTTGGGGTCCCTGGGGGAGGTTAGGGTCTTCTGGGAGGGCATTTGGGGTGCCTGGAGGGGATTTGGGGGTCCCCTGGGGGGCATTTGGGGTCCCTGGGGGGGGTTAGGGTCTTCTGTGAGGGCAGTTGAGGGTCCCCTAAGGGGCATTTGGGCATCCCTGGGAGGGCATTTGGGGTCCCCTAGGGGGCATTTGGGGGTCCCCTGGGGGGCATTTGGGGTCCTCTAGGGGGTATTTGGAGTGCCTGGGGGGCATTTGGGGGTCCCCTAGGGGGCATTTGGGGGTCCCCGGGGGGCATTTGGGGTCTCTGGGGGAGGTTAGGGTCTTCTGGGAGGGCATTTGGGATCCCCTAGGGGGCATTTGGGGTGCCTGGAGGGGATTTGGGGCTCCCCTGGGGGGCATTTGGGGTCCCTGGGGGAGGTTAGGGTCTTCTGGGAGGGCATTTGGGATCCCCTAGGGGGCATTTGGGGTGCCTGGAGGGGATTTGGGGCTCCCCTGGGGGGCATTTGGGGTCCCTGGGGGGGGTTAGGGTCTTCTGTGAGGGCAGTTGAGGGTCCCCTAAGGGGCATTTGGGCGTCCCTGGGAGGGCATTTGGGGTCCTCTAGGGGGTATTTGGGGGTGTACTGGGGGGCATTTGGGGTGCCTGGGGGAGGTTAGGGTCCCCTAGGGGGCATTTGGGGTCCCTGGGGGAGGTTAGGGTCTTCTGGGAGGGCATTTGGGGTCCCCTAGGGTGCATTTGGGGTCCTCTAGGGGGTATTTGGGGTGCCTCAGGGGTATTTGGGATGCCTGGGGGGCATTTGGGGGTGTACTGGGGAGCATTTGGGGTGCCTGGGGGGGTTAGGGTCCTCTGGGAGGGCAGTTGAGGGTCCCCTAGGGGGCATTTGGGGTCTCTGGGGGGGATTGGGGGTCCCCTGGGGGGGGCACTGGGGGGTTCCCGGGGGGGTGGTGGTGTGACAGTGGGGGTGACCCCCCTGCTGCCCCCCCTCACTGTGTTCCCATGTCCCCCTCCCCCCCCCAGGGAAGAGGGGCCGACGCAACAGCGTGGGGTCCCTCGACAGCACCATCGAGGTGAGTGCCCCCTTTAAGCCACGCCCCCTTTAAGCCACGCCCATTTAAGCCACGCCCTCAAACCACGCCCCCTTAAAAGTCACGCCCATCCCACCCCACACCCCTGTTCCTAGTGCCCCCCTCTGTGCTTGTGGAAGGGGCGGGGTTTGAGGGAGGGGCGGGGCTTTACAGTCAGGGGAGGGGCTTAGCCACCAAGGAGGGGTGTGGTGGGCAGGGGGCGTGGCTTGTTCGGGGAAGGGGCGGGGCTTCCCCCTTGGAGAGGCTGAATGTGGCAATGGGGAGGTGCTTGTGTGAGGGGGTGTGGCCATTCTAGGGAAGGGGCGGGGGTTGCTTGCTGGAGCTGGGGCCCATCCACCAATGGGGAGAGGGAAGTGCTGGGAGGCGGGGCTTGCTCACTAAAGTCACGTGATCTGATCCAGGGGTGGGGCCTATCCACCGGTGCCTGGCCTTATCCACCAATGGGAAGGGAAACTGGGCTGAGGGGCGAGGCTTTTCACACTCCGGGGGCGGGGCTGGCTCTAGGGGGCGGGGCCTGACCAGGGAGGGGGCGGGGCTGCCTCTAGGGACCCCAGGTGGGAGGGCTTTACCCACCAATGGGATGAGGCCTGGTTGGAGGGGGGCGTGGCCTGGCTGGAGGGGGGCGTGGCCATCCTCCAGGCTGACTCCGCCCCCTCCCGCAGGGCTCCATCATCAGCAGCCCCCGGCCACAAGCCCGGGGGCCACCGGGGGGGCCGGGGGCGGCCCCCGAGGGCTACAAACCCCCTCCCCGCCCCGTCTCCAACTCCTCCTCCTTCTTGGGGTCCCTCTTCGGCAGCCGACGGGGCAAAGGCCCCCCCGGACCCCCCCCCGGCACGGGGGGCCCCACTTCGGCCTCCGCCTCTTCTTCCTCCGCTTCATCCTCCCATCACCATCATCCCCCCCCCGCGCCCCCCCCGGCCCCCGAAGGGCCCTCCAAGCTCCAAGCACTTCACGCCCAGTACTGCCACGGGGCCGGGGGGGCCGCGGCGGCCGGGGGAGGACCTGGCCCCCCACCACCCCCCCCTTACCCCCAGCAACCCCCCCCTCCTGCTCGCCCCGCGCCCCCCCCGCCGCTGCCCGCCATCGCCGCCGGGGCCCCCCCACGCTTCCACGGGGGGCCCACCCCCCCTTTATCGGCGCCCCCCCAGCAGCACGGCCCCCCCGGTGGGGGGTTCCCACCGCCTCACCCCCATTACACCCTCCACCGGCCCGGCAAAAGAGGGGGGGCACCCCCCGGCCCCCCCCGCCAACCCCTCTCCCCCCTCCCTCTCTACAGCCCTGCGCCCCCCCACCATGGGCTGCCCCACGCTTACCCCCCCGGCCCCCCTCCACACCACCACCCCCCGCCACCCCCCGCTCCGGCCAAACACTTCGTTTTCGGGGGGGGGGGCCCAAGCGGGGGGGCTCTACGGGGGGGCGGCGGCGGGGCGGCCCCCCCGCCCCATCACCACCATCATCACCATCACCACCACCACCCGCCCCCCCATTCCCCCATCCCCCCCCACCCTTCTTACCCCCCTCTGCCCCCCCCTTCGCCCCACACCCCCCTCAGCCCCCACTCCCCCGCCGGCCCCACTTCGCCCCTGGCCCAAACCGGTCAGGGCCCCCCCAAACCAAAGGGGGGGAACCGCATCAGCACCGTGGTCTGACCCCGACCTCCCCCCCCTCCATTTCCCCCCCCCCGGCAGAGGACGGACACGACTCATGGCAGCGATGGACGGTGCCGGCATGTTGGACGCGGTGGTTATTTTTGTACCCCCCCCACCCCCCTTTTTTTCTCTCGACCCCCCATCCCCCCCCCCCCCCAAAAAATACCTGCACGTGGCTCGTGTTTGGCTGCTCGCGCCTCACCCCCCCGCCCCACCTCGGGGGGGGTGGGGGCACCCAGATATGTGGGTTTAACCCCCTCCCCCCCCCCCGCCATCCTGGGGGTCCGGCGTCGAGGATGCCCCCCCCCCCCCTCCCCCCGGCTCAGGCTGAATGTCACATGGCACTTTAACCCCCCCACCTCCCCCCACCCCAAATTTGTCCTTACCCCCCCCCCCACCCGGACGCCTGTTGGGGGGGGTAGAGGGGTTACCCAGTGGCCGCAGACCCAGGGATGCACGCGGAGGGGATCCAGGGGTCCGGACCCCCCCACCCCAACCCCCCCCAACCGTGGGGAGGGGACCCAGGGGTCTGTGCCCCCTCTCCCCCCCCCCCTCCCCCCTCGGGGGGGCGGGGGGGGGCTTCCCAAGCGTCTGGGCCCGCATGCGCCCGCGCCGGGCCCTGTATATAAGAGACTGTATATTTGATGCTTCATAAACGGACCGGCCGGCCCTTGGCGTGTCACCCGCCTGCGCCCCCTTTATTTTTTTTTTGGGGGGGGGGGGGGGGGGATGGAACATTTCACACCTATAGAGGCTGTAGGGGCTGTGGGGAAGAGGGTTTGAAGGGCCATTAAG
>NW_028128019.1:0-29401 GCF_965231255.1 Vanellus vanellus | reverse complement strand
AGTGAGAACCAGCATCACTTTTCCCCGCTGGCACCTTTGCTGTGGCAGCAAAAGCTGGACGTTTGTCTTTTTTGCTCCAGAGAGCGCCAAAAGTGAAAAAAGGTGCTTTTGAGGATAGAGTCCTCAGGAAAGCAGAGAGGGCCAAATTGTCTGGGGCATTTGAAGGGGTTCCAGGAGGCAGTGAGGACCAGCATCACTTTTCCCCGGTGGCACCTTTGCTGTGGCAGCAAAAGCTGGACGTTTGTCTTTTTTGCTCCAGAGAGCGCCAAAAGTGAAAAAAGGTGCTTTTGAGGATAGACTCCTCAGGAAAGCAGAGAGGGCCAAATTGTCTGGTGCATTTGAAGGGTTTCCAGGAGGCAGTGAGAACCAGCATCACTTTTCCCCGCTGGCACCTTTGCTGTGGCAGCAAAAGCTGGACGTTTGTCTTTTTTGCTCCAGAGAGCGCCCAAAGTGAAAAAAGGTGCTTTTGAGGATAGACTCCTCAGGAAAGCAGAGAGGGCCAAATTGTCTGGGGCATTTGAAGGGGTTCAAGGAGGCAGTGAGGACCAGCATCACTTTTCCCCGGTGGCACCTTTGCTGTGGCAGCAAAAGCTGGACGTTTGTCTTTTTTGCTCCAGACAGCGCCGAAAGTGAAAAAAGGTGCATTTGAGGATAGAGTCCTCAGGAAAGCAGAGAGGGCCAAATTGTCTGGGGCATTTGAAGGGGTTCCAGGAGGCAGTGAGGACCAGCATCACTTTTCCCCGCTGGCACCTTTGCTGTGGCAGCAAAAGCTGGACGTTTGTCTTTTTTGCTCCAGAGAGCGCCGAAAGTGAAAAAAGGTGCATTTGAGGATAGAGTCCTCAGGAAAGCAGAGAGGGCCAAATTGTCTGGTGCATTTGAAGGGGTTCCAGGAGGCACTGAGGACCAGCATCACTTTTCCCCGCTGGCACTTTTGCTGTGGCAGCAAAAGCTGGACGTTTGTCTTTTTTGCTCCAGAGAGCGCCAAAAGTGAAAAAAGGTGCTTTTGCGGATAGAGTCCTCAGGAAAGCAGAGAGGGCCAAATTGTCTGGTGCATTTGAAGGGGTTCCAGGAGGCAGTGAGGACCAGCATCACTTTTCCCCGCTGGCACCTTTGATGTGGCAGCAAAAGCTGGACGTTTGTCTTTTTTGCTCCAGAGAGCGCCCAAAGTGAAAAAAGGTGCTTTTGCGGATAGAGTCCTCAGGAAAGCAGAGAGGGCCAAATTGTCTGGGGCATTTGAAGGGGTTCCAGGAGGCAGTGAGGACCAGCATCACTTTTCCCCGGTGGCACCTTTGCTGTGGCAGCAAAAGCTGGACGTTTGTCTTTTTTGCTCCAGAGAGCGCCAAAAGTGAAAAAAGGTGCTTTTGCGGATAGACTCCTCAGGAAAGCAGAGAGGGCCAAATTGTCTGGTGCATTTGAAGGGGTTCCAGGAGGCAGTGAGAACCAGCATCACTTTTCCCCGCTGGCACCTTTGCTGTGGCAGCAAAAGCTGGACGTTTGTCTTTTTTGCTCCAGAGAGCGCCGAAAGTGAAAAAAGGTGCTTTTGCGGATAGAGTCCTCAGGAAAGCAGAGAGGGCCAAATTGTCTGGGGCATTTGAAGGGGTTCCAGGAGGCAGTGAGGACCAGCATCACTTTTCCCCGCTGGCACCTTTGCTGTGGCAGCAAAAGCTGGACGTTTGTCTTTTTTGCTCCAGAGAGCGCCAAAAGTGAAAAAAGGTGCTTTTGCGGATAGACTCCTCAGGAAAGCAGAGAGGGCCAAATTGTCTGGTGCATTTGAAGGGGTTCCAGGAGGCAGTGAGAACCAGCATCACTTTTCCCCGCTGGCACCTTTGCTGTGGCAGCAAAAGCTGGACGTTTGTCTTTTTTGCTCCAGAGAGCGCCCAAAGTGAAAAAAGGTGCTTTTGCGGATAGAGTCCTCAGGAAAGCAGAGAGGGCCAAATTGTCTGGTGCATTTGAAGGGGTTCCAGGAGGCAGTGAGGACCAGCATCACTTTTCCCCGGTGGCACATTTGCTGTGGCAGCAAAAGCTGGACGTTTGTCTTTTTTGCTCCAGAGAGCGCCGAAAGTGAAAAAAGGTGCTTTTGCGGATAGAGTCCTCAGGAAAGCAGAGAGGGCCAAATTGTCTGGGGCATTTGAAGGGGTTCCAGGAGGTAGTGAGGACCAGCATCACTTTTCCCCGCTGGCACCTTTGCTGTGGCAGCAAAAGCTGGACGTTTGTCTTTTTTGCTCCAGAGAGCGCCAAAAGTGAAAAAAGGTGCTTTTGCGGATAGAGTCCTCAGGAAAGCAGAGAGGGCCAAATTGTCTGGTGCATTTGAAGGGGATCCAGGAGGCAGTGAGAACCAGCATCACTTTTCCCCGGTGGCACCTTTGCTGTGGCAGCAAAAGCTGGACGTTTGTCTTTTTTGCTCCAGAGAGCGCCGAAAGTGAAAAAAGGTGCCTTTGAGGATAGAGTCCTCAGGAAAGCAGAGAGGGCCAAATTGTCTGGTGCATTTGAAGGGGTTCCAGGAGGCAGTGAGAACCAGCATCACTTTTCCCCGCTGGCACCTTTGCTGTGGCAGCAAAAGCTGGACGTTTGTCTTTTTTGCTCCAGAGAGCGCCGAAAGTGAAAAAAGGTGCATTTGAGGATAGAGTCCTCAGGAAAGCAGAGAGGGCCAAATTGTCTGGGGCATTTGAAGGGGTTCCAGGAGGCAGTGAGGACCAGCATCACTTTTCCCCGCTGGCACCTTTGCTGTGGCAGCAAAAGCTGGACGTTTGTCTTTTTTGCTCCAGAGAGCGCCAAAAGTGAAAAAAGGTGCTTTTGCGGATAGAGTCCTCAGGAAAGCAGAGAGGGCCAAATTGTCTGGTGCATTTGAAGGGGTTCCAGGAGGCAGTGAGAACCAGCATCACTTTTCCCCGCTGGCACCTTTGCTGTGGCAGCAAAAGCTGGACGTTTGTCTTTTTTGCTCCAGACAGCGACGAAAGTGAAAAAAGGTGCTTTTGCGGATAGAGTCCTCAAGAAAGCAGAGAGGGCCAAATTGTCTGGTGCATTTGAAGGGGTTCCAGGAGGCAGTGAGGACCAGCATCACTTTTCCCCGGTGGCACCTTTGCTGTGGCAGCAAAAGCTGGACGTTTGTCTTTTTTGCTCCAGAGAGCGCCAAAAGTGAAAAAAGGTGCTTTTGCGGATAGAGTCCTCAGGAAAGCAGAGAGGGCCAAATTGTCTGGTGCATTTGAAGGGGTTCCAGGAGGCAGTGAGAACCAGCATCACTTTTCCCCGCTGGCACCTTTGCTGTGGCAGCAAAAGCTGGACGTTTGTCTTTTTTGCTCCAGAGAGCGCCGAAAGTGAAAAAAGGTGCTTTTGAGGATAGACTCCTCAGGAAAGCAGAGAGGGCCAAATTGTCTGGGGCATTTGAAGGGGTTCCAGGAGGCAGTGAGGACCAGCATCACTTTTCCCCGCTGGCACCTTTGCTGTGGCAGCAAAAGCTGGACGTTTGTCTTTTTTGCTCCAGAGAGCGCCAAAAGTGAAAAAAGGTGCTTTTGCGGATAGACTCCTCAGGAAAGCAGAGAGGGCCAAATTGTCTGGTGCATTTGAAGGGGTTCCAGGAGGCAGTGAGAACCAGCATCACTTTTCCCCGCTGGCACCTTTGCTGTGGCAGCAAAAGCTGGGACGTTTGTCTTTTTTGCTCCAGAGAGCGCCCAAAGTGAAAAAAGGTGCTTTTGCGGATAGAGTCCTCAGGAAAGCAGAGAGGGCCAAATTGTCTGGTGCATTTGAAGGGGTTCCAGGAGGCAGTGAGGACCAGCATCACTTTTCCCCGGTGGCACATTTGCTGTGGCAGCAAAAGCTGGACGTTTGTCTTTTTTGCTCCAGAGAGCGCCAAAAGTGAAAAAAGGTGCTTTTGCGGATAGACTCCTCAGGAAAGCAGAGAGGGCCAAATTGTCTGGTGCATTTGAAGGGGTTCCAGGAGGCAGTGAGAACCAGCATCACTTTTCCCCGCTGGCACCTTTGCTGTGGCAGCAAAAGCTGGACGTTTGTCTTTTTTGCTCCAGAGAGCGCCAAAAGTGAAAAAAGGTGCTTTTGAGGATAGAGTCCTCAGGAAAGCAGAGAGGGCCAAATTGTCTGGGGCATTTGAAGGGGTTCCAGGAGGCAGTGAGGACCAGCATCACTTTTCCCCGCTGGCACCTTCGATGTGGCAGCAAAAGCTGGACGTTTGTCTTTTTTGCTCCAGAGAGCGCCCAAAGTGAAAAAAGGTGCTTTTGAGGATAGACTCCTCAGGAAAGCAGAGAGGGCCAAATTGTCTGGGGCATTTGAAGGGGTTCAAGGAGGCAGTGAGGACCAGCATCACTTTTCCCCGGTGGCACCTTTGCTGTGGCAGCAAAAGCTGGACGTTTGTCTTTTTTGCTCCAGAGAGCGCCAAAAGTGAAAAAGGTGCTTTTGCGGATAGAGTCCTCAGGAAAGCAGAGAGGGCCAAATTGTCTGGTGCATTTGAAGGGGTTCCAGGAGGCAGTGAGAACCAGCATCACTTTTCCCCGCTGGCACCTTTGCTGTGGCAGCAAAAGCTGGACGTTTGTCTTTTTTGCTCCAGAGAGCGCCGAAAGTGAAAAAAGGTGCTTTTGCGGATAGAGTCCTCAGGAAAGCAGAGAGGGCCAAATTGTCTGGGGCATTTGAAGGGGTTCCAGGAGGCAGTGAGGACCAGCATCACTTTTCCCCGCTGGCACCTTTGCTGTGGCAGCAAAAGCTGGACGTTTGTCTTTTTTGCTCCAGAGAGCGCCAAAAGTGAAAAAAGGTGCTTTTGCGGATAGACTCCTCAGGAAAGCAGAGAGGGCCAAATTGTCTGGTGCATTTGAAGGGGTTCCAGGAGGCAGTGAGAACCAGCATCACTTTTCCCCGCTGGCACCTTTGCTGTGGCAGCAAAAGCTGGACGTTTGTCTTTTTTGCTCCAGAGAGCGCCCAAAGTGAAAAAAGGTGCTTTTGAGGATAGACTCCTCAGGAAAGCAGAGAGGGCCAAATTGTCTGGTGCATTTGAAGGGGTTCCAGGAGGCAGTGAGAACCAGCATCACTTTTCCCCGCTGGCACCTTTGCTGTGGCAGCAAAAGCTGGACGTTTGTCTTTTTTGCTCCAGAGAGCGCCAAAAGTGAAAAAAGGTGCTTTTGAGGATAGAGTCCTCAGGAAAGCAGAGAGGGCCAAATTGTCTGGGGCATTTGAAGGGGTTCCAGGAGGCAGTGAGGACCAGGATCACTTTTCCCCGCTGGCACCTTCGATGTGGCAGCAAAAGCTGGACGTTTGTCTTTTTTGCTCCAGAGAGCGCCCAAAGTGAAAAAAGGTGCTTTTGAGGATAGACTCCTCAGGAAAGCAGAGAGGGCCAAATTGTCTGGGGCATTTGAAGGGGTTCAAGGAGGCAGTGAGGACCAGCATCACTTTTCCCCGCTGGCACCTTTGCTGTGGCAGCAAAAGCTGGACGTTTGTCTTTTTTGCTCCAGAGAGCGCCGAAAGTGAAAAAAGGTGCATTTGAGGATAGAGTCCTCAGGAAAGCAGAGAGGGCCAAATTGTCTGGGGCATTTGAAGGGGTTCCAGGAGGCAGTGAGGACCAGCATCACTTTTCCCCGCTGGCACCTTTGATGTGGCAGCAAAAGCTGGACGTTTGTCTTTTTTGCTCCAGAGAGCGCCGAAAGTGAAAAAAGGTGCTTTTGCGGATAGACTCCTCAGGAAAGCAGAGAGGGCCAAATTGTCTGGTGCATTTGAAGGGGTTCCAGGCGGCAGTGAGAACCAGCATCACTTTTCCCCGCTGGCACCTTTGCTGTGGCAGCAAAAGCTGGACGTTTGTCTTTTTTGCTCCAGAGAGCGCCCAAAGTGAAAAAAGGTGCTTTTGCGGATAGAGTCCTCAGGAAAGCAGAGAGGGCCAAATTGTCTGGTGCATTTGAAGGGGTTCCAGGAGGCAGTGAGGACCAGCATCACTTTTCCCCGGTGGCACATTTGCTGTGGCAGCAAAAGCTGGACGTTTGTCTTTTTTGCTCCAGAGAGCGCCGAAAGTGAAAAAAGGTGCTTTTGAGGATAGACTCCTCAGGAAAGCAGAGAGGGCCAAATTGTCTGGGGCATTTGAAGGGGTTCCAGGAGGTAGTGAGGACCAGCATCACTTTTCCCCGCTGGCACCTTTGCTGTGGCAGCAAAAGCTGGACGTTTGTCTTTTTTGCTCCAGAGAGCGCCAAAAGTGAAAAAAGGTGCTTTTGCGGATAGAGGATAGAGTCCTCAGGAAAGCAGAGAGGGGCCAAATTGTCTGGTGCATTTGAAGGGGATCCAGGAGGCAGTGAGAACCAGCATCACTTTTCCCGGTGGCACCTTTGCTGTGGCAGCAAAAGCTGGACGTTTGTCTTTTTTGCTCCAGAGAGCGCCGAAAGTGAAAAAAGGTGCCTTTGAGGATAGAGTCCTCAGGAAAGCAGAGAGGGCCAAATTGTCTGGTGCATTTGAAGGGGTTCCAGGAGGCAGTGAGAACCAGCATCACTTTTCCCCGCTGGCACCTTTGCTGTGGCAGCAAAAGCTGGACGTTTGTCTTTTTTGCTCCAGAGAGCGCCCAAAGTGAAAAAAGGTGCTTTTGAGGATAGAGTCCTCCAGGAAAGCAGAGAGGGCCAAATTGTCCGGGGCATTTGAAGGGGTTCCAGGAGGCAGTGAGGACCAGCATCACTTTTCCCCGCTGGCACCTTTGCTGTGGCAGCAAAAGCTGGACGTTTGTCTTTTTTGCTCCAGAGAGCGCCCAAAGTGAAAAAAGGTGCTTTTGCGTATAGAGTCCTCAGGAAAGCAGAGAGGGCCAAATTGTCTGGTGCATTTGAAGGGGTTCCAGGAGGCAGTGAGGACCAGCATCACTTTTCCCCGGTGGCACATTTGCTGTGGCAGCAAAAGCTGGACGTTTGTCTTTTTGCTCCAGAGAGCGCCAAAAGTGAAAAAAGGTGCTTTTGCGGATAGACTCCTCAGGAAAGCAGAGAGGGCCAAATTGTCTGGTGCATTTGAAGGGGTTCCAGGAGGCAGTGAGAACCAGCATCACTTTTCCCCGCTGGCACCTTTGCTGTGGCAGCAAAAGCTGGACGTTTGTCTTTTTTGCTCCAGAGAGCGCCAAAAGTGAAAAAAGGTGCTTTTGAGGATAGAGTCCTCAGGAAAGCAGAGAGGGCCAAATTGTCTGGGGCATTTGAAGGGGTTCCAGGAGGCAGTGAGGACCAGGATCACTTTTCCCCGCTGGCACCTTCGATGTGGCAGCAAAAGCTGGACGTTTGTCTTTTTTGCTCCAGAGAGCGGCCAAAGTGAAAAAAGGTGCTTTTGAGGATAGACTCCTCAGGAAAGCAGAGAGGGCCAAATTGTCTGGGGCATTTGAAGGGGTTCAAGGAGGCAGTGAGGACCAGCATCACTTTTCCCGCTGGCACCTTTGCTGTGGCAGCAAAAGCTGGACGTTTGTCTTTTTTGCTCCAGAGAGCGCCGAAAGTGAAAAAAAGGTGCATTTGAGGATAGAGTCCTCAGGAAAGCAGAGAGGGCCAAATTGTCTGGGGCATTTGAAGGGGTTCCAGGAGGCAGTGAGGACCAGCATCACTTTTCCCCGCTGGCACCTTTGATGTGGCAGCAAAAGCTGGACGTTTGTCTTTTTGCTCCAGAGAGCGCCGAAAGTGAAAAAGGTGCTTTTGCGGATAGAGTCCTCAGGAAAGCAGAGAGGGCCAAATTGTCTGGTGCATTTGAAGGGGTTCCAGGCGGCAGTGAGAACCAGCATCACTTTTCCCCGCTGGCACCTTTGCTGTGGCAGCAAAAGCTGGACGTTTGTCTTTTTTGCTCCAGAGAGCGCCCAAAGTGAAAAAGGTGCTTTTGCGGATAGAGTCCTCAGGAAAGCAGAGAGGGCCAAATTGTCTGGTGCATTTGAAGGGGTTCCAGGAGGCAGTGAGGACCAGCATCACTTTTCCCCGGTGGCACATTTGCTGTGGCAGCAAAAGCTGGACGTTTGTCTTTTTGCTCCAGAGAGCGCCGAAAGTGAAAAAGGTGCTTTTGCGGATAGAGTCCTCAGGAAAGCAGAGAGGGCCAAATTGTCTGGGGCATTTGAAGGGGTTCCAGGAGGTAGTGAGGACCAGCATCACTTTTCCCCGCTGGCACCTTTGCTGTGGCAGCAAAAGCTGGACGTTTGTCTTTTTTGCTCCAGAGAGCGCCAAAAGTGAAAAAAGGTGCTTTTGCGGATAGAGTCCTCAGGAAAGCAGAGAGGGCCAAATTGTCTGGTGCATTTGAAGGGGATCCAGGAGGCAGTGAGAACCAGCATCACTTTTCCCCGGTGGCACCTTTGCTGTGGCAGCAAAAGCTGGACGTTTGTCTTTTTGCTCCAGAGAGCGCCGAAAGTGAAAAAAGTGCCTTTGAGGATAGAGTCCTCAGGAAAGCAGAGAGGGCCAAATTGTCTGGTGCATTTGAAGGGGTTCCAGGAGGCAGTGAGAACCAGCATCACTTTTCCCCGCTGGCACCTTTGCTGTGGCAGCAAAAGCTGGACGTTTGTCTTTTTTGCTCCAGAGAGCGCCCAAAGTGAAAAAAGGTGCTTTTGAGGATAGAGTCCTCAGGAAAGCAGAGAGGGCCAAATTGTCCGGGGCATTTGAAGGGGTTCCAGGAGGCAGTGAGGACCAGCATCACTTTTCCCCGCTGGCACCTTTGCTGTGGCAGCAAAAGCTGGACGTTTGTCTTTTTTGCTCCAGACAGCGCCGAAAGTGAAAAAAGGTGCCTTTGAGGATAGAGTCCTCAGGAAAGCAGAGAGGGCCAAATTGTCTGGTGCATTTGAAGGGGTTCCAGGAGGCAGTGAGAACCAGCATCACTTTTCCCCGCTGGCACCTTTGCTGTGGCAGCAAAAGCTGGACGTTTGTCTTTTTTGCTCCAGAGAGCGCCGAAAGTGAAAAAAGGTGCTTTTGAGGATAGAGTCCTCAGGAAAGCAGAGAGGGCCAAATTGTCTGGTGCATTTGAAGGGGTTCCAGGAGGCAGTGAGAACCAGCATCACTTTTCCCCGGTGGCACATTTGCTGTGGCAGCAAAAGCTGGACGTTTGTCTTTTTTGCTCCAGAGAGCGCCGAAAGTGAAAAAAGGTGCTTTTGAGGATAGAGTCCTCAGGAAAGCAGAGAGGGCCAAATTGTCCGGGGCATTTGAAGGGGTTCCAGGAGGCAGTGAGGACCAGCATCACTTTTCCCCGCTGGCACCTTTGCTGTGGCAGCAAAAGCTGGACGTTTGTCTTTTTTGCTCCAGAGAGCGCCGAAAGTGAAAAAAGGTGCATTTGAGGATAGAGTCCTCAGGAAAGGAGAGAGGGCCAAATTGTCTGGGGCATTTGAAGGGGTTCCAGGAGGCAGTGAGGACCAGCATCACTTTTCCCCGCTGGCACCTTTGCTGTGGCAGCAAAAGCTGGACGTTTGTCTTTTTTGCTCCAGAGAGCGCCGAAAGTGAAAAAAGGTGCCTTTGAGGATAGAGTCCTCAGGAAAGCAGAGAGGGCCAAATTGTCTGGGGCATTTGAAGGGGTTCCAGGAGGCAGTGAGGACCAGCATCACTTTTCCCCGCTGGCACCTGTGCTGTGGCAGCAAAAGCTGGACGTTTGTCTTTTTTGCTCCAGACAGCGCCTAAAGTGAAAAAAGGTGCTTTTGCGGATAGAGTCCTCAGGAAAGCAGAGAGGGCCAAATTGTCTGGTGCATTTGAAGGGGATCCAGGAGGCAGTGAGAACCAGCATCACTTTTCCCCGCTGGCACCTTTGCTGTGGCAGCAAAAGCTGGACGTTTGTCTTTTTTGCTCCAGAGAGCGCCGAAAGTGAAAAAAGGTGCCTTTGAGGATAGAGTCCTCAGGAAAGCAGAGAGGGCCAAATTGTCTGGTGCATTTGAAGGGGTTCCAGGAGGCAGTGAGAACCAGCATCACTTTTCCCCGCTGGCACCTTTGCTGTGGCAGCAAAAGCTGGACGTTTGTCTTTTTTGCTCCAGAGAGCGCCGAAAGTGAAAAAAGGTGCTTTTGAGGATAGAGTCCTCAGGAAAGCAGAGAGGGCCAAATTGTCTGGTGCATTTGAAGGGGTTCCAGGAGGCAGTGAGGACCAGCATCACTTTTCCCCGCTGGCACCTTTGCTGTGGCAGCAAAAGCTGGACGTTTGTCTTTTTTGCTCCAGACAGAGCCGAAAGTGAAAAAAGGTGCATTTGAGGATAGAGTCCTCAGGAAAGCAGAGAGGGCCAAATTGTCTGGTGCATTTGAAGGGGTTCCAGGAGGCAGTGAGAGCCAGCATCACTTTTCCCCGCTGGCACCTTTGCTGTGGCAGCAAAAGCTGGACGTTTGTCTTTTTTGCTCCAGAGAGCGCCGAAAGTGAAAAAAGGTGCTTTTGAGGATAGACTCCTCAGGAAAGCAGAGAGGGCCAAATTGTCTGGGGCATTTGAAGGGGTTCCAGGAGGCAGTGAGGACCAGCATCACTTTTCCCCGCTGGCACCTTTGCTGTGGCAGCAAAAGCTGGACGTTTGTCTTTTTTGCTCCAGAGAGCGCCAAAAGTGAAAAAAGGTGCTTTTGCGGATAGAGTCCTCAGGAAAGCAGAGAGGGCCAAATTGTCTGGGGCATTTGAAGGGGTTCCAGGAGGCAGTGAGAACCAGCAACACTTTTCCCCGGTGGCACCTTTGCTGTGGCAGCAAAAGCTGGACGTTTGTCTTTTTTGCTCCAGACAGCGCCGAAAGTGAAAAAAGGTGCCTTTGAGGATAGAGTCCTCAGGAAAGCAGAGAGGGCCAAATTGTCTGGGGCATTTGAAGGGGTTCCAGGAGGCAGTGAGGACCAGCATCACTTTTCCCCGCTGGCACCTTTGCTGTGGCAGCAAAAGCTGGACGTTTGTCTTTTTTGCTCCAGAGAGCGCCAAAAGTGAAAAAAGGTGCTTTTGCGGATAGACTCCTCAGGAAAGCAGAGAGGGCCAAATTGTCTGGTGCATTTGAAGGGGTTCCAGGAGGCAGTGAGAACCAGCATCACTTTTCCCCGCTGGCACCTTTGCTGTGGCAGCAAAAAGCTGGACGTTTGTCTTTTTTGCTCCAGAGAGCGCCAAAAGTGAAAAAAGGTGCTTTTGAGGATAGAGTCCTCAGGAAAGAAGAGAGGGCCAAATTGTCTGGGGCATTTGAAGGGGTTCCAGGAGGCAGTGAGGACCAGCATCACTTTTCCCCGCTGGCACCTTTGCTGTGGCAGCAAAAGCTGGACGTTTGTCTTTTTTGCTCCAGAGAGCGCCAAAAGTGAAAAAAGGTGCTTTTGAGGATAGACTCCTCAGGAAAGCAGAGAGGGCCAAATTGTCTGGTGCATTTGAAGGGTTTCCAGGAGGCAGTGAGAACCAGCATCACTTTTCCCCGCTGGCACCTTTGCTGTGGCAGCAAAAGCTGGACGTTTGTCTTTTTTGCTCCAGAGAGCGCCCAAAGTGAAAAAAGGTGCTTTTGAGGATAGACTCCTCAGGAAAGCAGAGAGGGCCAAATTGTCTGGGGCATTTGAAGGGGTTCAAGGAGGCAGTGAGGACCAGCATCACTTTTCCCCGGTGGCACCTTTGCTGTGGCAGCAAAAGCTGGACGTTTGTCTTTTTTGCTCCAGACAGCGCCGAAAGTGAAAAAAGGTGCATTTGAGGATAGAGTCCTCAGGAAAGCAGAGAGGGCCAAATTGTCTGGGGCATTTGAAGGGGTTCCAGGAGGCAGTGAGGACCAGCATCACTTTTCCCCGCTGGCACCTTTGCTGTGGCAGCAAAAGCTGGACGTTTGTCTTTTTTGCTCCAGAGAGCGCCGAAAGTGAAAAAAGGTGCATTTGAGGATAGAGTCCTCAGGAAAGCAGAGAGGGCCAAATTGTCTGGTGCATTTGAAGGGGTTCCAGGAGGCACGAGGACCAGCATCACTTTTCCCCGGTGGCACCTTTGCTGTGGCAGCAAAAGCTGGACGTTTGTCTTTTTTGCTCCAGAGAGCGCCAAAAGTGAAAAAAGGTGCTTTTGCGGATAGAGTCCTCAGGAAAGCAGAGAGGGCCAAATTGTCTGGTGCATTTGAAGGGGTTCCAGGAGGCAGTGAGGACCAGCATCACTTTTCCCCGCTGGCACCTTTGATGTGGCAGCAAAAGGCTGGACGTTTGTCTTTTTTGCTCCAGAGAGCGCCCAAAGTGAAAAAAGGTGCTTTTGCGGATAGAGTCCTCAGGAAAGCAGAGAGGGCCAAATTGTCTGGGGCATTTGAAGGGGTTCCAGGAGGCAGTGAGGACCAGCATCACTTTTCCCCGGTGGCACCTTTGCTGTGGCAGCAAAAGCTGGACGTTTGTCTTTTTTGCTCCAGAGAGCGCCAAAAGTGAAAAAAGGTGCTTTTGCGGATAGAGTCCTCAGGAAAGCAGAGAGGGCCAAATTGTCTGGTGCATTTGAAGGGGTTCCAGGAGGCAGTGAGAACCAGCATCACTTTTCCCCGCTGGCACCTTTGCTGTGGCAGCAAAAGCTGGACGTTTGTCTTTTTTGCTCCAGAGAGCGCCGAAAGTGAAAAAAAGGTGCTTTTGCGGATAGAGTCCTCAGGAAAGCAGAGAGGGCCAAATTGTCTGGGGCATTTGAAGGGGTTCCAGGAGGCAGTGAGGACCAGCATCACTTTTCCCCGCTGGCACCTTTGATGTGGCAGCAAAAGCTGGACGTTTGTCTTTTTGCTCCAGAGAGCGCCAAAAGTGAAAAAAGGTGCTTTTGCGGATAGACTCCTCAGGAAAGCAGAGAGGGCCAAATTGTCTGGTGCATTTGAAGGGGTTCCAGGAGGCAGTGAGAACCAGCATCACTTTTCCCCGCTGGCACCTTTACTGTGGCAGCAAAAGCTGGACGTTTGTCTTTTTTGCTCCAGAGAGCGCCCAAAGTGAAAAAAGGTGCTTTTGCGGATAGAGTCCTCAGGAAAGCAGAGAGGGCCAAATTGTCTGGTGCATTTGAAGGGGTTCCAGGAGGCAGTGAGGACCAGCATCACTTTTCCCCGGTGGCACATTTGCTGTGGCAGCAAAAGCTGGACGTTTGTCTTTTTTGCTCCAGAGAGCGCCGAAAGTGAAAAAAGGTGCTTTTGCGGATAGAGTCCTCAGGAAAGCAGAGAGGGCCAAATTGTCTGGGGCATTTGAAGGGGTTCCAGGAGGTAGTGAGGACCAGCATCACTTTTCCCCGCTGGCACCTTTGCTGTGGCAGCAAAAGCTGGACGTTTGTCTTTTTTGCTCCAGAGAGCGCCAAAAGTGAAAAAAGGTGCTTTTGCGGATAGAGTCCTCAGGAAAGCAGAGAGGGCCAAATTGTCTGGGGCATTTGAAGGGGTTCCAGGAGGCAGTGAGAACCAGCAACACTTTTCCCCGGTGGCACCTTTGCTGTGGCAGCAAAAGCTGGACGTTTGTCTTTTTTGCTCCAGACAGCGCCGAAAGTGAAAAAAGGTGCCTTTGAGGATAGAGTCCTCAGGAAAGCAGAGAGGGCCAAATTGTCTGGGGCATTTGAAGGGGTTCCAGGAGGCAGTGAGGACCAGCATCACTTTTCCCCGCTGGCACCTTTGCTGTGGCAGCAAAAGCTGGACGTTTGTCTTTTTTGCTCCAGAGAGCGCCAAAAGTGAAAAAAGGTGCTTTTGCGGATAGACTCCTCAGGAAAGCAGAGAGGGCCAAATTGTCTGGTGCATTTGAAGGGGTTCCAGGAGGCAGTGAGAACCAGCATCACTTTTCCCCGGTGGCACCTTTGCTGTGGCAGCAAAAGCTGGACGTTTGTCTTTTTTGCTCCAGAGAGCGCCAAAAGTGAAAAAAGGTGCTTTTGAGGATAGAGTCCTCAGGAAAGCAGAGAGGGCCAAATTGTCTGGGGCATTTGAAGGGGTTCCAGGAGGCAGTGAGGACCAGCATCACTTTTCCCCGCTGGCACCTTTGCTGTGGCAGCAAAAGCTGGACGTTTGTCTTTTTTGCTCCAGAGAGCGCCAAAAGTGAAAAAAGGTGCTTTTGAGGATAGACTCCTCAGGAAAGCAGAGAGGGCCAAATTGTCTGGTGCATTTGAAGGGTTTCCAGGAGGCAGTGAGAACCAGCATCACTTTTCCCCGCTGGCACCTTTGCTGTGGCAGCAAAAGCTGGACGTTTGTCTTTTTTGCTCCAGAGAGCGCCCAAAGTGAAAAAAGGTGCTTTTGAGGATAGACTCCTCAGGAAAGCAGAGAGGGCCAAATTGTCTGGGGCATTTGAAGGGGTTCAAGGAGGCAGTGAGGACCAGCATCACTTTTCCCCGGTGGCACCTTTGCTGTGGCAGCAAAAGCTGGACGTTTGTCTTTTTTGCTCCAGACAGCGCCGAAAGTGAAAAAAGGTGCATTTGAGGATAGAGTCCTCAGGAAAGCAGAGAGGGCCAAATTGTCTGGGGCATTTGAAGGGGTTCCAGGAGGCAGTGAGGACCAGCATCACTTTTCCCCGCTGGCACCTTTGCTGTGGC
This sequence comes from Vanellus vanellus, assembly GCF_965231255.1. Taxonomy (NCBI): domain Eukaryota; kingdom Metazoa; phylum Chordata; class Aves; order Charadriiformes; family Charadriidae; genus Vanellus; species Vanellus vanellus. The sequence goes on along the minus strand of NW_028128019.1, from coordinate 15,034 downwards.
AGCAAAAGCTGGACGTTTGTCTTTTTTGCTCCAGAGAGCGCCGAAAGTGAAAAAAGGTGCATTTGAGGATAGAGTCCTCAGGAAAGCAGAGAGGGCCAAATTGTCTGGTGCATTTGAAGGGGTTCCAGGAGGCACTGAGGACCAGCATCACTTTTCCCCGCTGGCACCTTTGCTGTGGCAGCAAAAGCTGGACGTTTGTCTTTTTTGCTCCAGAGAGCGCCCAAAGTGAAAAAAGGTGCTTTTGCGGATAGAGTCCTCAGGAAAGCAGAGAGGGCCAAATTGTCTGGTGCATTTGAAGGGGTTCCAGGAGGCAGTGAGGACCAGCATCACTTTTCCCCGCTGGCACCTTTGATGTGGCAGCAAAAGCTGGACGTTTGTCTTTTTTGCTCCAGAGAGCGCCCAAAGTGAAAAAAGGTGCTTTTGCGGATAGAGTCCTCAGGAAAGCAGAGAGGGCCAAATTGTCTGGGGCATTTGAAGGGGTTCCAGGAGGCAGTGAGGACCAGCATCACTTTTCCCCGGTGGCACCTTTGCTGTGGCAGCAAAAGCTGGACGTTTGTCTTTTTTGCTCCAGAGAGCGCCAAAAGTGAAAAAAGGTGCTTTTGCGGATAGAGTCCTCAGGAAAGCAGAGAGGGCCAAATTGTCTGGTGCATTTGAAGGGGTTCCAGGAGGCAGTGAGAACCAGCATCACTTTTCCCCGCTGGCACCTTTGCTGTGGCAGCAAAAGCTGGACGTTTGTCTTTTTTGCTCCAGAGAGCGCCGAAAGTGAAAAAAGGTGCTTTTGCGGATAGAGTCCTCAGGAAAGCAGAGAGGGCCAAATTGTCTGGGGCATTTGAAGGGGTTCCAGGAGGCAGTGAGGACCAGCATCACTTTTCCCCGCTGGCACCTTTGATGTGGCAGCAAAAGCTGGACGTTTGTCTTTTTTGCTCCAGAGAGCGCCAAAAGTGAAAAAAGGTGCTTTTGCGGATAGACTCCTCAGGAAAGCAGAGAGGGCCAAATTGTCTGGTGCATTTGAAGGGGTTCCAGGAGGCAGTGAGAACCAGCATCACTTTTCCCCGCTGGCACCTTTACTGTGGCAGCAAAAGCTGGACGTTTGTCTTTTTTGCTCCAGAGAGCGCCCAAAGTGAAAAAAGGTGCTTTTGCGGATAGAGTCCTCAGGAAAGCAGAGAGGGCCAAATTGTCTGGTGCATTTGAAGGGGTTCCAGGAGGCAGTGAGGACCAGCATCACTTTTCCCCGGTGGCACATTTGCTGTGGCAGCAAAAGCTGGACGTTTGTCTTTTTTGCTCCAGAGAGCGCCGAAAGTGAAAAAAGGTGCTTTTGCGGATAGAGTCCTCAGGAAAGCAGAGAGGGCCAAATTGTCTGGGGCATTTGAAGGGGTTCCAGGAGGTAGTGAGGACCAGCATCACTTTTCCCCGCTGGCACCTTTGCTGTGGCAGCAAAAGCTGGACGTTTGTCTTTTTTGCTCCAGAGAGCGCCAAAAGTGAAAAAAGGTGCTTTTGCGGATAGAGTCCTCAGGAAAGCAGAGAGGGCCAAATTGTCTGGTGCATTTGAAGGGGATCCAGGAGGCAGTGAGAACCAGCATCACTTTTCCCCGGTGGCACCTTTGCTGTGGCAGCAAAAGCTGGACGTTTGTCTTTTTTGCTCCAGAGAGCGCCGAAAGTGAAAAAAGGTGCCTTTGAGGATAGAGTCCTCAGGAAAGCAGAGAGGGCCAAATTGTCTGGTGCATTTGAAGGGGTTCCAGGAGGCAGTGAGAACCAGCATCACTTTTCCCCGCTGGCACCTTTGCTGTGGCAGCAAAAGCTGGACGTTTGTCTTTTTTGCTCCAGAGAGCGCCGAAAGTGAAAAAAGGTGCATTTGAGGATAGAGTCCTCAGGAAAGCAGAGAGGGCCAAATTGTCTGGTGCATTTGAAGGGGTTCCAGGAGGCAGTGAGGACCAGCATCACTTTTCCCCGCTGGCACCTTTGCTGTGGCAGCAAAAGCTGGACGTTTGTCTTTTTTGCTCCAGAGAGCGCCAAAAGTGAAAAAACGTGCTTTTGCGGATAGAGTCCTCAGGAAAGCAGAGAGGGCCAAATTGTCTGGTGCATTTGAAGGGGTTCCAGGAGGCAGTGAGAACCAGCATCACTTTTCCCCGCTGGCACCTTTGCTGTGGCAGCAAAAGCTGGACGTTTGTCTTTTTTGCTCCAGACAGCGACGAAAGTGAAAAAAGGTGCTTTTGCGGATAGAGTCCTCAAGAAAGCAGAGAGGGCCAAATTGTCTGGGGCATTTGAAGGGGTTCCAGGAGGCAGTGAGGACCAGCATCACTTTTCCCCGGTGGCACCTTTGCTGTGGCAGCAAAAGCTGGACGTTTGTCTTTTTTGCTCCAGAGAGCGCCAAAAGTGAAAAAAGGTGCTTTTGCGGATAGAGTCCTCAGGAAAGCAGAGAGGGCCAAATTGTCTGGTGCATTTGAAGGGGTTCCAGGAGGCAGTGAGAACCAGCATCACTTTTCCCCGCTGGCACCTTTGCTGTGGCAGCAAAAGCTGGACGTTTGTCTTTTTTGCTCCAGAGAGCGCCGAAAGTGAAAAAAGGTGCTTTTGCGGATAGAGTCCTCAGGAAAGCAGAGAGGGCCAAATTGTCTGGGGCATTTGAAGGGGTTCCAGGAGGCAGTGAGGACCAGCATCACTTTTCCCCGCTGGCACCTTTGCTGTGGCAGCAAAAGCTGGACGTTTGTCTTTTTTGCTCCAGAGAGCGCCAAAAGTGAAAAAAGGTGCTTTTGCGGATAGACTCCTCAGGAAAGCAGAGAGGGCCAAATTGTCTGGTGCATTTGAAGGGGTTCCAGGAGGCAGTGAGAACCAGCATCACTTTTCCCCGCTGGCACCTTTGCTGTGGCAGCAAAAGCTGGACGTTTGTCTTTTTTGCTCCAGAGAGCGCCCAAAGTGAAAAAAGGTGCTTTTGCGGATAGAGTCCTCAGGAAAGCAGAGAGGGCCAAATTGTCTGGTGCATTTGAAGGGGTTCCAGGAGGCAGTGAGGACCAGCATCACTTTTCCCCGGTGGCACATTTGCTGTGGCAGCAAAAGCTGGACGTTTGTCTTTTTTGCTCCAGAGAGCGCCAAAAGTGAAAAAAGGTGCTTTTGCGGATAGACTCCTCAGGAAAGCAGAGAGGGCCAAATTGTCTGGTGCATTTGAAGGGGTTCCAGGAGGCAGTGAGAACCAGCATCACTTTTCCCCGCTGGCACCTTTGCTGTGGCAGCAAAAGCTGGACGTTTGTCTTTTTTGCTCCAGAGAGCGCCAAAAGTGAAAAAAGGTGCTTTTGAGGATAGAGTCCTCAGGAAAGCAGAGAGGGCCAAATTGTCTGGGGCATTTGAAGGGGTTCCAGGAGGCAGTGAGGACCAGCATCACTTTTCCCCGCTGGCACCTTCGATGTGGCAGCAAAAGCTGGACGTTTGTCTTTTTTGCTCCAGAGAGCGCCCAAAGTGAAAAAAGGTGCTTTTGAGGATAGACTCCTCAGGAAAGCAGAGAGGGCCAAATTGTCTGGGGCATTTGAAGGGGTTCAAGGAGGCAGTGAGGACCAGCATCACTTTTCCCCGGTGGCACCTTTGCTGTGGCAGCAAAAGCTGGACGTTTGTCTTTTTTGCTCCAGAGAGCGCCAAAAGTGAAAAAAGGTGCTTTTGCGGATAGAGTCCTCAGGAAAGCAGAGAGGGCCAAATTGTCTGGTGCATTTGAAGGGGTTCCAGGAGGCAGTGAGAACCAGCATCACTTTTCCCCGCTGGCACCTTTGCTGTGGCAGCAAAAGCTGGACGTTTGTCTTTTTTGCTCCAGAGAGCGCCGAAAGTGAAAAAAGGTGCTTTTGCGGATAGAGTCCTCAGGAAAGCAGAGAGGGCCAAATTGTCTGGGGCATTTGAAGGGGTTCCAGGAGGCAGTGAGGACCAGCATCACTTTTCCCCGCTGGCACCTTTGCTGTGGCAGCAAAAGCTGGACGTTTGTCTTTTTTGCTCCAGAGAGCGCCAAAAGTGAAAAAAGGTGCTTTTGCGGATAGACTCCTCAGGAAAGCAGAGAGGGCCAAATTGTCTGGTGCATTTGAAGGGGTTCCAGGAGGCAGTGAGAACCAGCATCACTTTTCCCCGCTGGCACCTTTGCTGTGGCAGCAAAAGCTGGACGTTTGTCTTTTTTGCTCCAGAGAGCGCCCAAAGTGAAAAAAGGTGCTTTTGCGTATAGAGTCCTCAGGAAAGCAGAGAGGGCCAAATTGTCTGGTGCATTTGAAGGGGTTCCAGGAGGCAGTGAGGACCAGCATCACTTTTCCCCGGTGGCACATTTGCTGTGGCAGCAAAAGCTGGACGTTTGTCTTTTTTGCTCCAGAGAGCGCCAAAAGTGAAAAAAGGTGCTTTTGCGGATAGACTCCTCAGGAAAGCAGAGAGGGCCAAATTGTCTGGTGCATTTGAAGGGGTTCCAGGAGGCAGTGAGAACCAGCATCACTTTTCCCCGCTGGCACCTTTGCTGTGGCAGCAAAAGCTGGACGTTTGTCTTTTTTGCTCCAGAGAGCGCCAAAAGTGAAAAAAGGTGCTTTTGAGGATAGAGTCCTCAGGAAAGCAGAGAGGGCCAAATTGTCTGGGGCATTTGAAGGGGTTCCAGGAGGCAGTGAGGACCAGCATCACTTTTCCCCGCTGGCACCTTCGATGTGGCAGCAAAAGCTGGACGTTTGTCTTTTTTGCTCCAGAGAGCGCCCAAAGTGAAAAAAGGTGCTTTTGAGGATAGACTCCTCAGGAAAGCAGAGAGGGCCAAATTGTCTGGGGCATTTGAAGGGGTTCAAGGAGGCAGTGAGGACCAGCATCACTTTTCCCCGCTGGCACCTTTGCTGTGGCAGCAAAAGCTGGACGTTTGTCTTTTTTGCTCCAGAGAGCGCCGAAAGTGAAAAAAGGTGCATTTGAGGATAGAGTCCTCAGGAAAGCAGAGAGGGCCAAATTGTCTGGGGCATTTGAAGGGGTTCCAGGAGGCAGTGAGGACCAGCATCACTTTTCCCCGCTGGCACCTTTGATGTGGCAGCAAAAGCTGGACGTTTGTCTTTTTTGCTCCAGAGAGCGCCGAAAGTGAAAAAAGGTGCTTTAGCGGATAGACTCCTCAGGAAAGCAGAGAGGGCCAAATTGTCTGGTGCATTTGAAGGGGTTCCAGGCGGCAGTGAGAACCAGCATCACTTTTCCCCGCTGGCACCTTTGCTGTGGCAGCAAAAGCTGGACGTTTGTCTTTTTTGCTCCAGAGAGCGCCCAAAGTGAAAAAAGGTGCTTTTGCGGATAGAGTCCTCAGGAAAGCAGAGAGGGCCAAATTGTCTGGTGCATTTGAAGGGGTTCCAGGAGGCAGTGAGGACCAGCATCACTTTTCCCCGGTGGCACATTTGCTGTGGCAGCAAAAGCTGGACGTTTGTCTTTTTTGCTCCAGAGAGCGCCGAAAGTGAAAAAAGGTGCTTTTGCGGATAGAGTCCTCAGGAAAGCAGAGAGGGCCAAATTGTCTGGGGCATTTGAAGGGGTTCCAGGAGGTAGTGAGGACCAGCATCACTTTTCCCCGCTGGCACCTTTGCTGTGGCAGCAAAAGCTGGACGTTTGTCTTTTTTGCTCCAGAGAGCGCCAAAAGTGAAAAAAGGTGCTTTTGCGGATAGAGTCCTCAGGAAAGCAGAGAGGGCCAAATTGTCTGGTGCATTTGAAGGGGATCCAGGAGGCAGTGAGAACCAGCATCACTTTTCCCCGGTGGCACCTTTGCTGTGGCAGCAAAAGCTGGACGTTTGTCTTTTTTGCTCCAGAGAGCGCCGAAAGTGAAAAAAGGTGCCTTTGAGGATAGAGTCCTCAGGAAAGCAGAGAGGGCCAAATTGTCTGGTGCATTTGAAGGGGTTCCAGGAGGCAGTGAGAACCAGCATCACTTTTCCCCGCTGGCACCTTTGCTGTGGCAGCAAAAGCTGGACGTTTGTCTTTTTTGCTCCAGAGAGCGCCCAAAGTGAAAAAAGGTGCTTTTGAGGATAGAGTCCTCAGGAAAGCAGAGAGGGCCAAATTGTCTGGTGCATTTGAAGGGGTTCCAGGAGGCAGTGAGGACCAGCATCACTTTTCCCCGCTGGCACCTTTGCTGTGGCAGCAAAAGCTGGACGTTTGTCTTTTTTGCTCCAGAGAGCGCCAAAAGTGAAAAAAGGTGCTTTTGCGGATAGAGTCCTCAGGAAAGCAGAGAGGGCCAAATTGTCTGGTGCATTTGAAGGGGTTCCAGGAGGCAGTGAGAACCAGCATCACTTTTCCCCGCTGGCACCTTTGCTGTGGCAGCAAAAGCTGGACGTTTGTCTTTTTTGCTCCAGACAGCGCCGAAAGTGAAAAAAGGTGCTTTTGCGGATAGAGTCCTCAGGAAAGCAGAGAGGGCCAAATTGTCTGGGGCATTTGAAGGGGTTCCAGGAGGCAGTGAGAACCAGCATCACTTTTCCCCGCTGGCACCTTTGCTGTGGCAGCAAAAGCTGGACGTTTGTCTTTTTTGCTCCAGAGAGCGCCGAAAGTGAAAAAAGGTGCTTTTGCGGATAGAGTCCTCAGGAAAGCAGAGAGGGCCAAATTGTCTGGGGCATTTGAAGGGGTTCCAGGAGGCAGTGAGGACCAGCATCACTTTTCCCCGCTGGCACCTTTGCTGTGGCAGCAAAAGCTGGACGTTTGTCTTTTTTGCTCCAGAGAGCGCCAAAAGTGAAAAAAGGTGCTTTTGCGGATAGACTCCTCAGGAAAGCAGAGAGGGCCAAATTGTCTGGTGCATTTGAAGGGGTTCCAGGAGGCAGTGAGAACCAGCATCACTTTTCCCCGCTGGCACCTTTGCTGTGGCAGCAAAAGCTGGACGTTTGTCTTTTTTGCTCCAGAGAGCGCCCAAAGTGAAAAAAGGTGCTTTTGCGGATAGAGTCCTCAGGAAAGCAGAGAGGGCCAAATTGTCTGGTGCATTTGAAGGGGTTCCAGGAGGCAGTGAGGACCAGCATCACTTTTCCCCGCTGGCACCTTTGCTGTGGCAGCAAAAGCTGGACGTTTGTCTTTTTTGCTCCAGAGAGCGCCCAAAGTGAAAAAAGGTGCTTTTGCGGATAGACTCCTCAGGAAAGCAGAGAGGGCCAAATTGTCTGGTGCATTTGAAGGGGTTCCAGGAGGCACTGAGGACCAGCATCACTTTTCCCCGCTGGCACCTTTGCTGTGGCAGCAAAAGCTGGACGTTTGTCTTTTTTGCTCCAGAGAGCGCCCAAAGTGAAAAAAGGTGCTTTTGAGGATAGACTCCTCAGGAAAGCAGAGAGGGCCAAATTGTCTGGGGCATTTGAAGGGGTTCAAGGAGGCAGTGAGGACCAGCATCACTTTTCCCCGCTGGCACCTTTGCTGTGGCAGCAAAAGCTGGACGTTTGTCTTTTTTGCTCCAGAGAGCGCCGAAAGTGAAAAAAGGTGCATTTGAGGATAGAGTCCTCAGGAAAGCAGAGAGGGCCAAATTGTCTGGTGCATTTGAAGGGGTTCCAGGAGGCACTGAGGACCAGCATCACTTTTCCCCGCTGGCACCTTTGCTGTGGCAGCAAAAGCTGGACGTTTGTCTTTTTTGCTCCAGAGAGCGCCGAAAGTGAAAAAAGGTGCATTTGAGGATAGAGTCCTCAGGAAAGCAGAGAGGGCCAAATTGTCTGGGGCATTTGAAGGGGTTCCAGGAGGCAGTGAGGACCAGCATCACTTTTCCCCGGTGGCACCTTTGCTGTGGCAGCAAAAGCTGGACGTTTGTCTTTTTTGCTCCAGAGAGCGCCAAAAGTGAAAAAAGGTGCTTTTGCGGATAGAGTCCTCAGGAAAGCAGAGAGGGCCAAATTGTCTGGTGCATTTGAAGGGGTTCCAGGAGGCAGTGAGGACCAGCATCACTTTTCCCCGCTGGCACCTTTGCTGTGGCAGCAAAAGCTGGACGTTTGTCTTTTTTGCTCCAGACAGCGCCGAAAGTGAAAAAAGGTGCTTTTGCGGATAGAGTCCTCAGGAAAGCAGAGAGGGCCAAATTGTCTGGGGCATTTGAAGGGGTTCCAGGAGGCACTGAGGACCAGCATCACTTTTCCCCGCTGGCACCTTTGCTGTGGCAGCAAAAGCTGGACGTTTGTCTTTTTTGCTCCAGAGAGCGCCGAAAGTGAAAAAAGGTGCATTTGAGGATAGAGTCCTCAGGAAAGCAGAGAGGGCCAAATTGTCTGGTGCATTTGAAGGGGTTCCAGGAGGCAGTGAGGACCAGCATCACTTTTCCCCGCTGGCACCTTTGCTGTGGCAGCAAAAGCTGGACGTTTGTCTTTTTTGCTCCAGAGAGCGCCAAAAGTGAAAAAAGGTGCTTTTGCGGATAGAGTCCTCAGGAAAGCAGAGAGGGCCAAATTGTCTGGTGCATTTGAAGGGGTTCCAGGAGGCAGTGAGAACCAGCATCACTTTTCCCCGCTGGCACCTTTGCTGTGGCAGCAAAAGCTGGACGTTTGTCTTTTTTGCTCCAGACAGCGACGAAAGTGAAAAAAGGTGCTTTTGCGGATAGAGTCCTCAAGAAAGCAGAGAGGGCCAAATTGTCTGGGGCATTTGAAGGGGTTCCAGGAGGCAGTGAGGACCAGCATCACTTTTCCCCGGTGGCACCTTTGCTGTGGCAGCAAAAGCTGGACGTTTGTCTTTTTTGCTCCAGAGAGCGCCAAAAGTGAAAAAAGGTGCTTTTGCGGATAGAGTCCTCAGGAAAGCAGAGAGGGCCAAATTGTCTGGTGCATTTGAAGGGGTTCCAGGAGGCAGTGAGAACCAGCATCACTTTTCCCCGCTGGCACCTTTGCTGTGGCAGCAAAAGCTGGACGTTTGTCTTTTTTGCTCCAGAGAGCGCCCAAAGTGAAAAAAGGTGCTTTTGAGGATAGAGTCCTCAGGAAAGCAGAGAGGGCCAAATTGTCTGGTGCATTTGAAGGGGTTCCAGGAGGCAGTGAGGACCAGCATCACTTTTCCCCGCTGGCACCTTTGCTGTGGCAGCAAAAGCTGGACGTTTGTCTTTTTTGCTCCAGAGAGCGCCAAAAGTGAAAAAAGGTGCTTTTGCGGATAGAGTCCTCAGGAAAGCAGAGAGGGCCAAATTGTCTGGTGCATTTGAAGGGGTTCCAGGAGGCAGTGAGAACCAGCATCACTTTTCCCCGCTGGCACCTTTGCTGTGGCAGCAAAAGCTGGACGTTTGTCTTTTTTGCTCCAGACAGCGCCGAAAGTGAAAAAAGGTGCTTTTGCGGATAGAGTCCTCAGGAAAGCAGAGAGGGCCAAATTGTCTGGGGCATTTGAAGGGGTTCCAGGAGGCAGTGAGAACCAGCATCACTTTTCCCCGCTGGCACCTTTGCTGTGGCAGCAAAAGCTGGACGTTTGTCTTTTTTGCTCCAGAGAGCGCCGAAAGTGAAAAAAGGTGCTTTTGCGGATAGAGTCCTCAGGAAAGCAGAGAGGGCCAAATTGTCTGGGGCATTTGAAGGGGTTCCAGGAGGCAGTGAGGACCAGCATCACTTTTCCCCGCTGGCACCTTTGCTGTGGCAGCAAAAGCTGGACGTTTGTCTTTTTTGCTCCAGAGAGCGCCAAAAGTGAAAAAAGGTGCTTTTGCGGATAGAGTCCTCAGGAAAGCAGAGAGGGCCAAATTGTCTGGTGCATTTGAAGGGGTTCCAGGAGGCAGTGAGAACCAGCATCACTTTTCCCCGCTGGCACCTTTGCTGTGGCAGCAAAAGCTGGACGTTTGTCTTTTTTGCTCCAGAGAGCGCCCAAAGTGAAAAAAGGTGCTTTTGAGGATAGAGTCCTCAGGAAAGCAGAGAGGGCCAAATTGTCTGGTGCATTTGAAGGGGTTCCAGGAGGCAGTGAGGACCAGCATCACTTTTCCCCGCTGGCACCTTTGCTGTGGCAGCAAAAGCTGGACGTTTGTCTTTTTTGCTCCAGAGAGCGCCAAAAGTGAAAAAAGGTGCTTTTGCGGATAGAGTCCTCAGGAAAGCAGAGAGGGCCAAATTGTCTGGTGCATTTGAAGGGGTTCCAGGAGGCAGTGAGAACCAGCATCACTTTTCCCCGCTGGCACCTTTGCTGTGGCAGCAAAAGCTGGACGTTTGTCTTTTTTGCTCCAGACAGCGCCGAAAGTGAAAAAAGGTGCTTTTGCGGATAGAGTCCTCAGGAAAGCAGAGAGGGCCAAATTGTCTGGGGCATTTGAAGGGGTTCCAGGAGGCAGTGAGAACCAGCATCACTTTTCCCCGCTGGCACCTTTGCTGTGGCAGCAAAAGCTGGACGTTTGTCTTTTTTGCTCCAGAGAGCGCCGAAAGTGAAAAAAGGTGCTTTTGCGGATAGAGTCCTCAGGAAAGCAGAGAGGGCCAAATTGTCTGGGGCATTTGAAGGGGTTCCAGGAGGCAGTGAGGACCAGCATCACTTTTCCCCGCTGGCACCTTTGCTGTGGCAGCAAAAGCTGGACGTTTGTCTTTTTTGCTCCAGAGAGCGCCAAAAGTGAAAAAAGGTGCTTTTGCGGATAGACTCCTCAGGAAAGCAGAGAGGGCCAAATTGTCTGGTGCATTTGAAGGGGTTCCAGGAGGCAGTGAGAACCAGCATCACTTTTCCCCGCTGGCACCTTTGCTGTGGCAGCAAAAGCTGGACGTTTGTCTTTTTTGCTCCAGAGAGCGCCCAAAGTGAAAAAAGGTGCTTTTGCGGATAGAGTCCTCAGGAAAGCAGAGAGGGCCAAATTGTCTGGTGCATTTGAAGGGGTTCCAGGAGGCAGTGAGGACCAGCATCACTTTTCCCCGGTGGCACATTTGCTGTGGCAGCAAAAGCTGGACGTTTGTCTTTTTTGCTCCAGAGAGCGCCAAAAGTGAAAAAAGGTGCTTTTGCGGATAGACTCCTCAGGAAAGCAGAGAGGGCCAAATTGTCTGGTGCATTTGAAGGGGTTCCAGGAGGCAGTGAGAACCAGCATCACTTTTCCCCGCTGGCACCTTTGCTGTGGCAGCAAAAGCTGGACGTTTGTCTTTTTTGCTCCAGAGAGCGCCAAAAGTGAAAAAAGGTGCTTTTGAGGATAGAGTCCTCAGGAAAGCAGAGAGGGCCAAATTGTCTGGGGCATTTGAAGGGGTTCCAGGAGGCAGTGAGGACCAGCATCACTTTTCCCCGCTGGCACCTTCGATGTGGCAGCAAAAGCTGGACGTTTGTCTTTTTTGCTCCAGAGAGCGCCCAAAGTGAAAAAAGGTGCTTTTGAGGATAGACTCCTCAGGAAAGCAGAGAGGGCCAAATTGTCTGGGGCATTTGAAGGGGTTCAAGGAGGCAGTGAGGACCAGCATCACTTTTCCCCGGTGGCACCTTTGCTGTGGCAGCAAAAGCTGGACGTTTGTCTTTTTTGCTCCAGAGAGCGCCAAAAGTGAAAAAAGGTGCTTTTGCGGATAGAGTCCTCAGGAAAGCAGAGAGGGCCAAATTGTCTGGTGCATTTGAAGGGGTTCCAGGAGGCAGTGAGAACCAGCATCACTTTTCCCCGCTGGCACCTTTGCTGTGGCAGCAAAAGCTGGACGTTTGTCTTTTTTGCTCCAGAGAGCGCCGAAAGTGAAAAAAGGTGCTTTTGCGGATAGAGTCCTCAGGAAAGCAGAGAGGGCCAAATTGTCTGGGGCATTTGAAGGGGTTCCAGGAGGCAGTGAGGACCAGCATCACTTTTCCCCGCTGGCACCTTTGCTGTGGCAGCAAAAGCTGGACGTTTGTCTTTTTTGCTCCAGAGAGCGCCAAAAGTGAAAAAAGGTGCTTTTGCGGATAGACTCCTCAGGAAAGCAGAGAGGGCCAAATTGTCTGGTGCATTTGAAGGGGTTCCAGGAGGCAGTGAGAACCAGCATCACTTTTCCCCGCTGGCACCTTTGCTGTGGCAGCAAAAGCTGGACGTTTGTCTTTTTTGCTCCAGAGAGCGCCCAAAGTGAAAAAAGGTGCTTTTGCGTATAGAGTCCTCAGGAAAGCAGAGAGGGCCAAATTGTCTGGTGCATTTGAAGGGGTTCCAGGAGGCAGTGAGGACCAGCATCACTTTTCCCCGGTGGCACATTTGCTGTGGCAGCAAAAGCTGGACGTTTGTCTTTTTTGCTCCAGAGAGCGCCAAAAGTGAAAAAAGGTGCTTTTGCGGATAGACTCCTCAGGAAAGCAGAGAGGGCCAAATTGTCTGGTGCATTTGAAGGGGTTCCAGGAGGCAGTGAGAACCAGCATCACTTTTCCCCGCTGGCACCTTTGCTGTGGCAGCAAAAGCTGGACGTTTGTCTTTTTTGCTCCAGAGAGCGCCAAAAGTGAAAAAGGTGCTTTTGAGGATAGAGTCCTCAGGAAAGCAGAGAGGGCCAAATTGTCTGGGGCATTTGAAGGGGTTCCAGGAGGCAGTGAGGACCAGCATCACTTTTCCCCGCTGGCACCTTCGATGTGGCAGCAAAAGCTGGACGTTTGTCTTTTTTGCTCCAGAGAGCGCCCAAAGTGAAAAAAGGTGCTTTTGAGGATAGACTCCTCAGGAAAGCAGAGAGGGCCAAATTGTCTGGGGCATTTGAAGGGGTTCAAGGAGGCAGTGAGGACCAGCATCACTTTTCCCCGCTGGCACCTTTGCTGTGGCAGCAAAAGCTGGACGTTTGTCTTTTTGCTCCAGAGAGCGCCGAAAGTGAAAAAAGGTGCATTTGAGGATAGAGTCCTCAGGAAAGCAGAGAGGGCCAAATTGTCTGGGGCATTTGAAGGGGTTCCAGGAGGCAGTGAGGACCAGCATCACTTTTCCCCGCTGGCACCTTTGATGTGGCAGCAAAAGCTGGACGTTTGTCTTTTTGCTCCAGAGAGCGCCGAAAGTGAAAAAAGGTGCTTTTGCGGATAGACTCCTCAGGAAAGCAGAGAGGGCCAAATTGTCTGGTGCATTTGAAGGGGTTCCAGGCGGCAGTGAGAACCAGCATCACTTTTCCCCGCTGGCACCTTTGCTGTGGCAGCAAAAGCTGGACGTTTGTCTTTTTTGCTCCAGAGAGCGCCCAAAGTGAAAAAAGGTGCTTTTGCGGATAGAGTCCTCAGGAAAGCAGAGAGGGCCAAATTGTCTGGTGCATTTGAAGGGTTCCAGGAGGCAGTGAGGACCAGCATCACTTTTCCCCGGTGGCACATTTGCTGTGGCAGCAAAAGCTGGACGTTTGTCTTTTTTGCTCCAGAGAGCGCCGAAAGTGAAAAAAGGTGCTTTTGCGGATAGAGTCCTCAGGAAAGCAGAGAGGGCCAAATTGTCTGGGGCATTTGAAGGGGTTCCAGGAGGTAGTGAGGACCAGCATCACTTTTCCCCGCTGGCACCTTTGCTGTGGCAGCAAAAGCTGGACGTTTGTCTTTTTGCTCCAGAGAGCGCCAAAAGTGAAAAAAGGTGCTTTTGCGGATAGAGTCCTCAGGAAAGCAGAGAGGGCCAAATTGTCTGGTGCATTTGAAGGGGATCCAGGAGGCAGTGAGAACCAGCATCACTTTTCCCCGGTGGCACCTTTGCTGTGGCAGCAAAAGCTGGACGTTTGTCTTTTTTGCTCCAGAGAGCGCCGAAAGTGAAAAAAGGTGCCTTTGAGGATAGAGTCCTCAGGAAAGCAGAGAGGGCCAAATTGTCTGGTGCATTTGAAGGGGTTCCAGGAGGCAGTGAGAACCAGCATCACTTTCCCCGCTGGCACCTTTGCTGTGGCAGCAAAAGCTGGACGTTTGTCTTTTTTGCTCCAGAGAGCGCCCAAAGTGAAAAAAGGTGCTTTTGAGGATAGAGTCCTCAGGAAAGCAGAGAGGGCCAAATTGTCTGGTGCATTTGAAGGGGGTTCCAGGAGGCAGTGAGGACCAGCATCACTTTTCCCCGCTGGCACCTTTGCTGTGGCAGCAAAAGCTGGACGTTTGTCTTTTTTGCTCCAGAGAGCGCCAAAAGTGAAAAAAGGTGCTTTTGCGGATAGAGTCCTCAGGAAAGCAGAGAGGGCCAAATTGTCTGGTGCATTTGAAGGGGTTCCAGGAGGCAGTGAGAACCAGCATCACTTTTCCCCGCTGGCACCTTTGCTGTGGCAGCAAAAGCTGGACGTTTGTCTTTTTGCTCCAGACAGCGCCGAAAGTGAAAAAAGGTGCTTTTGCGGATAGAGTCCTCAGGAAAGCAGAGAGGGCCAAATTGTCTGGGGCATTTGAAGGGGTTCCAGGAGGCAGTGAGAACCAGCATCACTTTTCCCCGCTGGCACCTTTGCTGTGGCAGCAAAAGCTGGACGTTTGTCTTTTTGCTCCAGAGAGCGCCGAAAGTGAAAAAAGGTGCTTTTGCGGATAGAGTCCTCAGGAAAGCAGAGAGGGCCAAATTGTCTGGGGCATTTGAAGGGGTTCCAGAGGCAGTGAGGACCAGCATCACTTTTCCCCGCTGGCACCTTTGCTGTGGCAGCAAAGCTGGACGTTTGTCTTTTTTGCTCCAGAGAGCGCCAAAGTGAAAAAAGGTGCTTTTGCGGATAGACTCCTCAGGAAAGCAGAGAGGGCCAAATTGTCTGGTGCATTTGAAGGGGTTCCAGGAGGCAGTGAGAACCAGCATCACTTTTCCCCGCTGGCACCTTTGCTGTGGCAGCAAAAGCTGGACGTTTGTCTTTTTTGCTCCAGAGAGCGCCAAAGTGAAAAAAGGTGCTTTTGCGGATAGAGTCCTCAGGAAAGCAGAGAGGGCCAAATTGTCTGGTGCATTTGAAGGGGTTCCAGGAGGCAGTGAGGACCAGCATCACTTTTCCCCGCTGGCACCTTTGCTGTGGCAGCAAAAGCTGGACGTTTGTCTTTTTTGCTCCAGAGAGCGCCCAAAGTGAAAAAAGGTGCTTTTGCGGATAGACTCCTCAGGAAAGCAGAGAGGGCCAAATTGTCTGGTGCATTTGAAGGGGTTCCAGGAGGCAGTGAGACCAGCATCACTTTTCCCCGCTGGCACCTTTGCTGTGGCAGCAAAAGCTGGACGTTTGTCTTTTTGCTCCAGAGAGCGCCAAAAGTGAAAAAGGTGCTTTTGAGGATAGAGTCCTCAGGAAAGCAGAGAGGGCCAAATTGTCTGGGGCATTTGAAGGGTTCCAGGAGGCAGTGAGGACCAGCATCACTTTTCCCCGCTGGCACCTTTGATGTGGCAGCAAAGCTGGAC
>NW_028128020.1:0-102250 GCF_965231255.1 Vanellus vanellus | reverse complement strand
GGTTCCAGGAGGCAGTGAGGACCAGCATCACTTTTCCCCGCTGGCACCTTTGCTGTGGCAGCAAAAGCTGAACGTTTGTCTTTTTTGCTCCAGACAGCGCCGAAAGTGAAAAAAGGTGCTTTTGCGGATAGAGTCCTCAGGAAAGCAGAGAGGGCCAAAATGTCTGGGGCATTTGAAGGGGTTCTAGGAGGCAGTGAGGACCAGCATCACTTTTCCCCGCTCGCACTTTAGCTGTTGCAGCAAAAGCTGGACGTTTGTCTTTTTTTGCTCCAGACAGGGCCAAAAGTGAAAAAAGGTGCTTTTGAGGATAGAGTCCTCAGGAAAGCAGAGAGGGCCAAATTGTCTGGGGCATTTGAAGGGGTTCCAGGAGGCAGTGAGGACCAGCATCACTTTTCCCCGCTGGCACCTTTGCTGTGGCAGCAAAAGCTGGACGTTTGTCTTTTTTGCTCCAGACAGCGCCGAAAGTGAAAAAAGGTGCTTTTGCGGATAGAGTGCTCAGGAAAGCAGAGAGGGCCAAATTGTCTGGGGCATTTGAAGGGGTTCCAGGAGGCAGTGAGGACCAGCATCACTTTTCCCCCGCTGGCACCTTTGCTGTGGCAGCAAAAGCTGGACGTTTGTCTTTTTTCCTCCAGACAGCGCCGAAAGTGAAAAAAGGTGCTTTTGCGGATAGAGTCCTCAGGAAAGCTGAGAGGGCCAAATTGTCTGGGGCATTTGAAGGGGTTCCAGGAGGCAGTGAGGACCAGCATGACTTTTCCCCGCTGGCACCTTTGCTGTGGCAGCAAAAGCTGGACGTTTTCTTTTTTGCTCCAGAGAGCGCCGAAAGTGAAAAAAGGTGCTTTTGCGGATAGAGTCCTCAGGAAAGCAGAGACGGCCAAATTGTCTGGGGCATTTGAAGGGGTTCCAGGAGGCAGTGAGGACCAGCATCACTTTTCCCCGCTGGCACCTTTGCTGTGGCAGCAAAAGCTGGACGTTTGTCTTTTTTGCTCCAGACAGCGCCGAAAGTGAAAAAAGGTGCTTTTGAGGATAGAGTCCTCAGGAAAGCAGAGAGGGCCAAATTGTCTGGGGCATTTGAAGGGGTTCCAGGAGGCAGTGAGGACCAGCATCACTTTTCCCGCTGCCACCTTTGCTGTGGCAGCAAAAGCTGGACGTTTGTCTTTTTTGCTCCAGACAGCGCCGAAAGTGAAAAAAGGTGCTTTTGAGGATAGAGTCCTCAGGAAAGCAGAGAGGGCCAAATTGTCTGGGGCATTTGAAGGGGTTCCAGGAGGCAGTGAGGACCAGCATCACTTTTCCCCGCTGGCACCTTTGCTGTGGCAGCAAAAGCTGGACGTTTGTCTTTTTTGCTCCAGACAGCGCCAAAAGTGAAAAAAGGTGCTTTTGCGGATAGAGTCCTCAGAAAGCAGAGAGGGCCAAATTGTCTGGGGCATTTGAAGGGGTTCCAGGAGGCAGTGAGGACCAGCATCACTTTTCCCCGCTGGCACTTTAGCTGTGGCAGCAAAATCTGGACGTTTGTCTTTTTTGCTCCAGACACGCCGAAAGTGAAAAAAGGTGCTTTTGAGGATAGAGTCCTCAGGAAAGCAGAGAGGGCCAAATTGTCTGGGGCATTTGAAGGGGTTCCAGGAGGCAGTGAGGACCAGCATCACTTTTCCCCGCTGGCACTTTAGCTGTGGCAGCAAAAGCTGGACGTTTGTCTTTTTTGCTCCAGACAGCGCCGAAAGTGAGAAAAGGTGCTTTTGAGGATAGAGTGCTCAGGAAAGCAGAGAGGGCCAAATTGTCTGGGGCATTTGAAGGGGTTCCAGGAGGCAGTGAGGACCAGCATCACTTTTCCCCGCTGGCACCTTTGCTGTGGCAGCAAAAGCTGGACGTTTGTCTTTTTTGCTCCAGAGAGCGCCGAAAGTGAAAAAAGATGCTTTTGCGGATAGAGTGCTCAGGAAAGCAGAGAGGGCCAAATTGTCTGGGGCATTTGAAGGGGTTCCAGGAGGCAGTGAGGACCAGCATCACTTTTCCCCGCTGGCACCTTTGCTGTGGCAGCAAAAGCTGGACGTTTGTCTTTTTTCCTCCAGAGAGCGCCAAAAGTGAAAAAAGGTGCTTTTGCGGATAGAGTCCTCAGGAAAGCTGAGAGGGCCAAATTGTCTGGGGCATTTGAAGGGGTTCCAGGAGGCAGTGAGGACCAGCATCACTTTTCCCCGCTGGCACCTTTGCTATGGCAGCAAAAGCTGGACGTTTTCTTTTTTGCTCCAGAGAGCGCCGAAAGTGAAAAAAGGTGCTTTTGAGGATAGAGTCCTCAGGAAAGCAGAGACGGCCAAATTGTCTGGGGCATTAGAAGGGGTTCCAGGAGGCAGTGAGGACCAGCATCACTTTTCCCCGCTGGCACCTTTGCTGTGGCAGGAAAATGTGGACGTTTGTATTTTTGGCTTCAGACAGCGCCGAAAGTGAAAAAAGGTGCTTTTGAGGATAGAGTCTGCAGGAAAGCAGGGAGGGCCAAATTGTATGGGGCATTTGAAGGGGTTCCAGGAGGCAGTGAGGACCAGCATCACTTTTCCCCGCTGGCACTTTAGCTGTGGCAGCAAAATCTGGACGTTTGTCTCTTTTGCTCCAGAGAGCGCCGAAAGTGAAAAAAGGTGCTTTTGAGGATAGAGTCCGCAGGAAAGCAGAGAGGGCCAAATTTTATGAGGCATTTGAAGGGGTTCCAGGAGGCAGTGAGGACCAGCATGACTTTTCCCCGCTGGCACCTTTGCTGTGGCAGCAAAAGCTGGACGTTTGTCTTTTTTGCTCCAGAGAGCGCCGAAAGTCTAAAAAAAAGCTTTTGAGGATAGAGTCCTCAGGAAAGCAGAGAGAGACAAATTGTCTGGGGCATTTGAAGGGGTTCCAGGAGGCAGTGAGGACCAGCATCACTTTTCCCCGCTGGCACTTTAGCTGTGGCAGCAAAATCTGGACGTTTGTCTTTTTTGCTCCAGAGAGCGCCGAAGGTGAAAAAAGGTGCTTTTGCGGATAGAGTGCTCAGGAAAGCAGAGAGGGCCAAATTGTCTGGGGCATTTGAAGGGGTTCCAGGAGGCAGTGAGGACCAGCATCACTTTTCCCCGCTGGCACCTTTGCTGTGGAAGCAAAAGCTGGACGTTTGTCTTTTTTGCTCCAGACAGCGCCGAAAGTGAAAAAAGGTGCTTTTGCGGATAGAGTCCTCAGGAAAGCAGAGAGGGCCAAAATGTCTGGGGCATTTGAAGGGGTTCCAGGAGGCAGTGAGGACCAGCATCACTTTTCCCCGCTCGCACTTTAGCTGTTGCAGCAAAAGCTGGACGTTTGTCTTTTTTGCTCCAGACAGCGCCGAAAGTGAAAAAAGGTGCTTTTGAGGATAGAGTCCTCAGGAAAGCAGAGAGGGCCAAATTGTCTGGGGCATTTGAAGGGGTTCCAGGAGGCAGTGAGGACCAGCATCACTTTTCCCCGCTGGCACCTTTGCTGTGGCAGCAAAAGCTGGACGTTTGTCTTTTTTGCTCCAGACAGCGCCGAAAGTGAAAAAAGGTGCTTTTGCGGATAGAGTGCTCAGGAAAGCAGAGAGGGCCAAATTGTCTGGGGCATTTGAAGGGGTTCCAGGAGGCAGTGAGGACCAGCATCACTTTTCCCCGCTGGCACCTTTGCTGTGGCAGCAAAAGCTGGACGTTTGTCTTTTTTGCTCCAGAGAGCGCCGAAAGTGAAAAAAGGTGCTTTTGAGGATAGAGTCCTCAGGAAAGCTGAGAGGGCCAAATTGTCTGGGGCATTTGAAGGGGTTCCAGGAGGCAGTGAGGACCAGCATGACTTTTCCCCGCTGGCACCTTTGCTGTGGCAGCAAAAGCTGGACGTTTGTCTTTTTTGCTCCAGAGAGCGCCGAAAGTCTAAAAAAAAGCTTTTGAGGATAGAGTCCTCAGGAAAGCAGAGAGAGACAAATTGTCTGGGGCATTTGAAGGGGTTCCAGGAGGCAGTGAGGACCAGCATCACTTTTCCCCGCTGGCACTTTAGCTGTGGCAGCAAAAGCTGGACGTTTGTCTTTTTTGCTCCAGACAGCGCCGAAGGTGAAAAAAGGTGCTTTTGAGGATAGAGTCCTCAGGAAAGCAGAGAGGGCCAAATTGTCTGGGGCATTTAAAGGGGTTCCAGGACGCAGTGAGGACCAGCATCACTTTTCCCCGCTGGCACCTTTGCTGTGGCAGCAAACGCTGGACGTTTGTCTTTTTTGCTCCAGACAGCGCCGAAAGTGAAAAAAGGTGCTTTTGAGGATAGAGTCCTCAGGAAAGCAGAGAGGGCCAAATTGTCTGGGGCATTTGAAGGGGTTCCAGGAGGCAGTGAGGATCAGCATCACTTTTCCCCGCTGGCACCTTTGCTGTGGCAGCAAAAGCTGGACGTTTTCTTTTTTGCTCCAGACAGCGCCGAAAGTGAGAAAAGGTGCTTTTGAGGATAGAGTGCTCAGGAAAGCAGAGAGGGCCAAATTGTCTGGGGCATTTGAAGGGGTTCCAGGAGGCAGTGAGGACCAGCATCACTTTTCCCCGCTGGCACTTTAGCTGTGGCAGCAAAAGCTGGACGTTTGTCTTTTTTGCTCCAGACAGCGCCGAAGGTGAAAAAAGGTGCTTTTGAGGATAGAGTCCTCAGGAAAGCAGAGAGGGCCAAATTGTCTGGGGCATTTGAAGGGGTTCCAGGAGGCAGTGAGGACCAGCATCACTTTTCCCCGCTGGCACCTTTGCTGTGGAAGCAAAAGCTGGACGTTTGTCTTTTTTGCTCCAGACAGCGCCGAAAGTGAAAAAAGGTGCTTTTGCGGATAGAGTCCTCAGGAAAGTAGAGAGGGCCAAATTGTCTGGGGCATTTGAAGGGGTTCCAGGAGGCAGTGAGGACCAGCATCACTTTTCCCCGCTGGCACTTTAGCTGTGGCAGCAAAAGCTGGACGTTTGTCTTTTTTGCTCCAGACAGCGCCGAAAGTGAAAAAAGGTGCTTTTGAGGATAGAGTCCTCAGGAAAGCAGAGAGGGCCAAATTGTCTGGGGCATTTGAAGAGCTTCCAGGAGGCAGTGAGGACCAGCATCACTTTTCCCCGCTGGCACCTTTGCTGTGGCAGCAAAAGCTGGACGTTTGTCTTTTTTGCTCCAGACAGCGCCGAAAGTGAAAAAAGGTGCTTTTGCGGATAGAGTCCTCAGGAAAGCAGAGAGGGCCAAATTGTCTGGGGCATTTAAAGGGGTTCCAGGAGGCAGTGAGGACCAGCATCACTTTTCCCCGCTGGCACTTTAGCTGTGGCAGCAAAATCTGGACGTTTGTCTTTTTTGCTCCAGACGCCGAAAGTGAAAAAAGGTGCTTTTGAGGATAGAGTCCTCAGGAAAGCAGAGAGGGCCAAATTGTCTGGGCATTTGAAGGGGTTCCAGGAGGCTGTGAGGACCAGCATCACTTTTCCCCGCTGGCACTTTAGCTGTGGCAGCAAAAGCTGGACGTTTGTCTTTTTTGCTCCAGAGAGCGCCGAAAGTGAAAAAAGGTGCTTTTGAGGATAGAGTGCTCAGGAAAGCAGAGAGGGCCAAATTGTCTGGGGCATTTGAAGGGGTTCCAGGAGGCATTGAGGACCAGCATCACTTTTCCCCGCTGGCACCTTTGCTGTGGCAGCAAAATCTGGACGTTTGTATTTTTTGCTCCAGAGAGCGCCCAAAGTGAAAAAAGGTGCTTTTGCGGATGGAGTCCTCAGGAAAGCAGAGAGGGCCAAATTGTCTGGGGCATTTGAAGGGGTTCCAGGAGGCAGTGAGGACCAGCATCACTTTTCCCCGCTGCCACCTTTGCTGTGGCAGCAAAAGCTGGACGTTTGTCTTTTTTGCTCCAGACAGCGCCGAAAGTGAAAAAAGGTGCTTTTGCGGATAGAGTGCTCAGGAAAGCAGAGAGGGCCAAATTGTCTGGGGCATTTGAAGGGGTTCCAGGAGGCAGTGAGGACCAGCATCACTTTTCCCCGCTGGCACCTTTGCTGTGGCAGCAAAAGCTGGACGTTTGTCTTTTTTGCTCCAGAGAGCGCCGAAAGTGAAAAAAGGTGCTTTTGCGTATAGAGTCCTCAGGAAAGCAGAGAGGGCCAAATTGTCTGGGGCATTTGAAGGGGTTCCAGGAGGCAGTGAGGACCAGCATCACTTTTCCCCGCTGGCAATTTAGCTGTGGCAGCAAAAGCTGGACGTTTGTCTTTTTTGCTCTAGACACGCCGAAAGTGAAAAAAGGTGCTTTTGAGGATGGAGTCCTCAGGAAAGCAGAGAGGGCCAAATTTTCTGGGGCATTTGAAGGAGTTCCAGGAGGCAGTGAGGACCAGCATCCCTTTTCCCCGCTGGCACTTTAGCTGTGGCAGCAAAATCTGGACGTTTGTCTCTTTTGCTCCAGAGAGCGCCGAAATTGAAAAAAGGTGCTTTTGCGGATAGAGTCCTCAGGAAAGCAGAGAGGGCCAAATTGTCTGGGGCATTTGAAGGGGTTCCAGGAGGCAGTGAGGACCAGCATCACTTTTCCCCGCTGGCACTTTAGCTGTGGCAGCAAAAGCTGGACGTTTGTCTTTTTTGCTCCAGACACGCCGAAAGTGAAAAAAGGTGCTTTTGAGGATAGAGTCCTCAGGAAAGCAGAGAGGGCCAAATTGTCTGGGGCATTTGAAGGGGTTCCAGGAGGCAGTGAGGACCAGCATCACTTTTCCCCGCTGGCACCTTTGCTGTGGCAGCAAAAGCTGGACGTTTGTCTTTTTTGCTCCAGAGAGCGCCGAAAGTGAAAAAAGGTGCTTTTGAGGATAGAGTCCTCAGGAAAGCAGAGAGGGCCAAATTGTCTGGGGCATTTGAAGGGGTTCCAGGAGGCAGTGAGGACCAGCATCACTTTTCCCCGCTGGCACTTTAGCTGTGGCAGCAAAAGCTGGACGTTTGTCTTTTTTGCTCCAGAGAGCGCCGAAAGTGAAAAAAGGTGCTTTTGAGGATAGAGTCCTCAGGAAAGCAGAGAGGGCCAAATTGTCTGGGGCATTTGAAGGGGTTCCAGGAGGCAGTGAGGACCAGCATCACTTTTCCCCGCTGGCACTTTAGCTGTGGCAGCAAAATCTGGACGTTTGTCTTTTTTGCTCCAGAGAGCGCCGAAAGTGAAAAAAGGTGCTTTTGAGGATAGAGTCCTCAGGAAAGCAGAGAGGGCCAAATTGTCTGGGGCATTTGAAGGGGTTCCAGGAGGCAGTGAGGACCAGCATCACTTTTCCCCGCTGGCACTTTAGCTGTGGCAGCAAAATCTGGACGTTTGTCTTTTTTGCTCCAGAGAGCGCCGAAAGTGAAAAAAGGTGCTTTTGAGGATAGAGTCCTCAGGAAAGCAGAGAGGGCCAAATTGTCTGGGGCATTTGAAGGGGTTCCAGGAGGCAGTGAGGACCAGCATCACTTTTCCCCGCTGGCACCTTTGCTGTGGCAGCAAAATCTGGACGTTTGTCTTTTTTGCTCCAGAGAGCGCCGAAAGTGAAAAAAGGTGCTTTTGCGGATAGAGTCCTCAGGAAAGCAGAGAGGGCCAAATTGTCTGGGGCATTTGAAGGGGTTCCAGGAGGCAGTGAGGACCAGCATCACTTTTCCCCGCTGGCACCTTTGCTGTGGCAGCAAAAGCTGGACGTTTGTCTTTTTTGCTCCAGAGAGCGCCGAAAGTGAAAAAAGGTGCTTTTGCGGATAGAGTCCTCAGGAAAGCAGAGAGGGCCAAATTGTCTGGGGCATTTGAAGGGGTTCCAGGAGGCAGTGAGGACCAGCATCACTTTTCCCCGCTGGCACCTTTGCTGTGGCAGCAAAAGCTGGACGTTTGTCTTTTTTGCTCCAGAGAGCGCCGAAAGTGAAAAAAGGTGCTTTTGCGGATAGAGTCCTCAGGAAAGCAGAGAGGGCCAAATTGTCTGGGGCATTTGAAGGGGTTCCAGGAGGCAGTGAGGACCAGCATCACTTTTCCCCGCTGGCACCTTTGCTGTGGCAGCAAAAGCTGGACGTTTGTCTTTTTTGCTCCAGAGAGCGCCGAAAGTGAAAAAAGGTGCTTTTGCGGATAGAGTCCTCAGGAAAGCAGAGAGGGCCAAATTGTCTGGGGCATTTGAAGGGGTTCCAGGAGGCAGTGAGGACCAGCATCACTTTTCCCCGCTGGCACTTTAGCTGTGCCAGCAAAAGCTGGACGTTTGTCTTTTTTGCTCCAGAGAGCGCCGAAAGTGAAAAAAGGTGCTTTTGAGGATAGAGTCCTCAGGAAAGCAGAGAGGGCCAAATTGTCTGGGGCATTTGAAGGGGTTCCAGGAGGCAGTGAGGACCAGCATCACTTTTCCCCGCTGGCACTTTAGCTGTGGCAGCAAAAGCTGGACGTTTGTCTTTTTTGCTCCAGAGAGCGCCGAAAGTGAAAAAAGGTGCTTTTGAGGATAGAGTCCTCAGGAAAGTAGAGAGGGCCAAATTGTCTGGGGCATTTAAAGGGGTTCCAGGAGGCAGTGAGAACCAGCATCACTTTTCCCCGCTGGCACCTTTGCTGTGGCAGCAAAAGCTGGACGTTTGTCTTTTTTGCTCCAGAGAGCGCCGAAAGTGAAAAAAGGTGCTTTTGCGTATAGAGTCCTCAGGAAAGCAGAGAGGGCCAAATTGTCTGGGGCATTTAAAGGGGTTCCAGGAGGCAGTGAGGACCAGCATCACTTTTCCCTGCTGGCACTTTAGCTGTGGCAGCAAAAGCTGGACGTTTGCCTTTTTTGCTCCAGAGAGCGCCGAAAGTGAAAAAAGGTGCTTTTGAGGATAGAGTCCTCAGGAAAGTAGAGAGGGCCAAATTGTATGGGGCATTTGAAGGGGTTCCAGGAGGCAGTGAGGACCAGCATCACTTTTCCCCGCTGGCACCTTTGCTGTGGCAGCAAAAGCTGGACGTTTGTCTTTTTTGCTCCAGAGAGCGCCGAAAGTGAAAAAAGGTGCTTTTGAAGATAGAGTCCTCAGGAAAGCAGAGAGGGCCAAATTGTCTGGGGCATTTAAAGGGGTTCCAGGAGGCAGTGAGGACCAGCATCACTTTTCCCCGCTGGCACCTTTGCTGTGGCAGCAAAAGCTGGACGTTTGTCTTTTTTGCTCCAGAGAGCGCCGAAAGTGAAAAAAGGTGCTTTTGAGGATAGAGTGCTCAGGAAAGCAGAGAGGGCCAAATTGTCTGGGGCATTTGAAGGGGTTCCAGGAGGCAGTGAGGACCAGCATCACTTTTCCCCGCTGGCACCTTTGCTGTGGCAGCAAAAGCTGGACGTTGTCTTTTTTGCTCCAGAGAGCGCCGAAAGTGAAAAAAGGTGCTTTTGAGGATAGAGTCCTCAGGAAAGCAGAGGGCCAAATTGTCTGGGGCATTTAAAGGGTTTCCAGGAGGCAGTGAGGACCAGCATCACTTTTCCCCGCTGGCACCTTTGCTGTGGCAGCAAAAGCTGGACGTTTGTCTTTTTTGCTCCAGAGAGCGCCGAAAGTGAAAAAAGGTGCTTTTGCGGATAGCGTCCTCAGGAAAGCAGAGAGGGCCAAATTGTCTGGGGCATTTGAAGGGGTTCCAGGAGGCAGTGAGGACCAGCATCACTTTTCCCCGCTGGCACCTTTGCTGTGGCAGCAAAAGCTGGACGTTTGTCTTTTTTGCTCCAGAGAGCGCCGAAAGTGAAAAATGGTGCTTTTGCGGATAGAGTCCTCAGGAAAGCTGAGAGGGCCAAATTGTCTGGGGCATTTGAAGGGGTTCCAGGAGGCAGTGAGGACCAGCATCACTTTTCCCCGCTGGCACCTTTGCTGTGGCAGCAAAAGCTGGACGTTTGTCTTTTTTGCTCCAGACAGCGCCGAAAGTGAAAAAAGGTGCTTTTGCGGATAGAATCCTCAGGAAAGCAGAGAGGGCCAAATTGTCTGGGGCATTTGAAGGGGTTCCAGGAGGCAGTGAGGACCAGCATCACTTTTCCCCGCTGGCACTTTAGCTGTGGCAGCAAAATCTGGACGTTTGTCTTTTTTGCTCCAGAGAGCGCCGAAAGTGAAAAAAGGTGCTTTTGAGGATAGAGTCCTCAGGAAAGCAGAGAGGGCCAAATTGTCTGAGGCATTTAAAGGGGTTCCAGGAGGCAGTGAGGACCAGCATCACTTTTCCCCGCTGGCACTTTAGCTGTGGCAGCAAAAGCTGGACGTTTGTCTTTTTTGCTCCAGAGAGCGCCGAAATTGAAAAAAGGTGCTTTTGAGGATAGAGTCCTCAGGAAAGCAGAGAGGGCCAAATTGTCTGGGGCATTTAAAGGGTTTCCAGGAGTCAGTGAGGACCAGCATCACTTTTCCCCGCTGGCACCTTTGCTGTGGCAGCAAAAGCTGGACGTTTGTCTTTTTTGCTCCAGAGAGCGCCGAAAGTGAAAAAAGGTGCTTTTGCGGATAGCGTCCTCAGGAAAGCAGAGAGGGCCAAATTGTCTGGGGCATTTGAAGGGGTTCCAGGAGGCAGTGAGGACCAGCATCACTTTTCCCCGCTGGCACCTTTGCTGTGGCAGCAAAAGCTGGACGTTTGTCTTTTTTGCTCCAGAGAGCGCCGAAAGTGAAAAATGGTGCTTTTGCGGATAGAGTCCTCAGGAAAGCTGAGAGGGCCAAATTGTCTGGGGCATTTGAAGGGGTTCCAGGAGGCAGTGAGGACCAGCATCACTTTTCCCCGCTGGCACCTTTGCTGTGGCAGCAAAAGCTGGACGTTTGTCTTTTTTGCTCCCAGACAGCGCCGAAAGTGAAAAAAGGTGCTTTTGCGGATAGAATCCTCAGGAAAGCAGAGAGGGCCAAATTGTCTGGGGCATTTGAAGGGGTTCCAGGAGGCAGTGAGGACCAGCATCACTTTTCCCCGCTGGCACTTTAGCTGTGGCAGCAAAATCTGGACGTTTGTCTTTTTTGCTCCAGAGAGCGCCGAAAGTGAAAAAAGGTGCTTTTGAGGATAGAGTCCTCAGGAAAGCAGAGAGGGCCAAATTGTCTGAGGCATTTAAAGGGGTTCCAGGAGGCAGTGAGGACCAGCATCACTTTTCCCCGCTGGCACTTTAGCTGTGGCAGCAAAAGCTGGACGTTTGTCTTTTTTGCTCCAGAGAGCGCCGAAATTGAAAAAAGGTGCTTTTGAGGATAGAGTCCTCAGGAAAGCAGAGAGGGCCAAATTGTCTGGGGCATTTGAAGGGGTTCCAGGAGGCAGTGAGG
The DNA here is from genome assembly GCF_965231255.1 of Vanellus vanellus. Taxonomy (NCBI): domain Eukaryota; kingdom Metazoa; phylum Chordata; class Aves; order Charadriiformes; family Charadriidae; genus Vanellus; species Vanellus vanellus. Next base: position 91,144 of record NW_028128020.1, on the reverse strand, counting down.
ACCAGCATCACTTTTCCCCGCTGGCACCTTTGCTGTGGCAGCAAAAGCTGGACGTTTGTCTTTTTTGCTCCAGAGAGCGCCGAAAGTGAAAAAAGGTGCTTTTGAGGATAGAGTCCTCAGGAAAGCAGAGAGGGCCAAATTGTCTGGGGCATTTGAAGGGGTTCCAGGAGGCAGTGAGGACCAGCATCACTTTTCCCCGCTGGCACCTTTGCTGTGGCAGCAAAAGCTGGACGTTTGTCTTTTTTGCTCCAGAGAGCGCCGAAAGTGAAAAAAGGTGCTTTTGCGGATAGAGTCCTCAGGAAAGCAGAGAGGGCCAAATTGTCTGGGGCATATGAAGGGGTTCCAGGAGGCAGTGAGGACCAGCATCACTTTTCCCCGCTGGCACCTTTGCTGTGGCAGCAAAAGCTGGACGTTTGTCTTTTTTGCTCCAGACAGCGCCGAAAGTGAAAAAAGGTGCTTTTGAGGATAGAGTCCTCAGGAAAGCAGAGAGGGCCAAATTGTCTGGGGCATTTGAAGGGGTTCCAGGAGGCAGTGAGGACCAGCATCACTTTTCCCCGCTGCCACCTTTGCTGTGGCAGCAAAAGCTGGACGTTTGTCTTTTTTGCTCCAGAGAGCACCAAAAGTTAAAAAAGGTGCTTTTGAGGATAGAGTCCTCAGGAAAGCAGAGAGGGCCAAATTGTCTGGGGCATTTGAAGGGGTTCCAGGAGGCAGTGAGGACCAGCATCACTTTTCCCCGCTGGCACCTTTGCTGTGGCAGCAAAAGCTGGACGTTTGTCTTTTTTGCTCCAGACAGCGCCAAAAGTGAAAAAAGGTGCTTTTGCGGATAGAGTCCTCAGGAAAGCAGAGAGGGCCAAATTGTCTGGGGCATTTGAAGGGGTTCCAGGAGGCAGTGAGGACCAGCATCACTTTTCCCCGCTGGCACTTTAGCTGTGGCAGCAAAATCTGGACGTTTGTCTTTTTTGCTCCAGACACGCCGAAAGTGAAAAAAGGTGCTTTTGAGGATAGAGTCCTCAGGAAAGCAGAGAGGGCCAAATTGTCTGGGGCATTTGAAGGGGTTCCAGGAGGCAGTGAGGACCAGCATCACTTTTCCCCGCTGGCACTTTAGCTGTGGCAGCAAAAGCTGGACGTTTGTCTTTTTTGCTCCAGACAGCGCCGAAAGTGAGAAAAGGTGCTTTTGAGGATAGAGTGCTCAGGAAAGCAGAGAGGGCCAAATTGTCTGGGGCATTTGAAGGGGTTCCAGGAGGCAGTGAGGACCAGCATCACTTTTCCCCGCTGGCACCTTTGCTGTGGCAGCAAAAGCTGGACGTTTGTCTTTTTTGCTCCAGAGAGCGCCGAAAGTGAAAAAAGATGCTTTTGCGGATAGAGTGCTCAGGAAAGCAGAGAGGGCCAAATTGTCTGGGGCATTTGAAGGGGTTCCAGGAGGCAGTGAGGACCAGCATCACTTTTCCCCGCTGGCACCTTTGCTGTGGCAGCAAAAGCTGGACGTTTGTCTTTTTTCCTCCAGAGAGCGCCAAAAGTGAAAAAAGGTGCTTTTGCGGATAGAGTCCTCAGGAAAGCTGAGAGGGCCAAATTGTCTGGGGCATTTGAAGGGGTTCCAGGAGGCAGTGAGGACCAGCATCACTTTTCCCCGCTGGCACCTTTGCTGTGGCAGGAAAATGTGGACGTTTGTATTTTTGGCTTCAGACAGCGCCGAAAGTGAAAAAAGGTGCTTTTGAGGATAGAGTCTGCAGGAAAGCAGGGAGGGCCAAATTGTATGGGGCATTTGAAGGGGTTCCAGGAGGCAGTGAGGACCAGCATCACTTTTCCCCGCTGGCACTTTAGCTGTGGCAGCAAAAGCTGGACGTTTGTCTCTTTTGCTCCAGAGAGCGCCGAAAGTGAAAAAAGGTGCTTTTGAGGATAGAGTCCGCAGGAAAGCAGAGAGGGCCAAATTTTATGAGGCATTTGAAGGGGTTCCAGGAGGCAGTGAGGACCAGCATGACTTTTCCCCGCTGGCACCTTTGCTGTGGCAGCAAAAGCTGGACGTTTGTCTTTTTTGCTCCAGAGAGCGCCGAAAGTCTAAAAAAAAGCTTTTGAGGATAGAGTCCTCAGGAAAGCAGAGAGAGACAAATTGTCTGGGGCATTTGAAGGGGTTCCAGGAGGCAGTGAGGACCAGCATCACTTTTCCCCGCTGGCACTTTAGCTGTGGCAGCAAAATCTGGACGTTTGTCTTTTTTGCTCCAGACAGCGCCGAAGGTGAAAAAAGGTGCTTTTGCGGATAGAGTGCTCAGGAAAGCAGAGAGGGCCAAATTGTCTGGGGCATTTGAAGGGGTTCCAGGAGGCAGTGAGGACCAGCATCACTTTTCCCCGCTGGCACCTTTGCTGTGGCAGCAAAAGCTGGACGTTTGTCTTTTTTGCTCCAGACAGCGCCGAAAGTGAAAAAAGGTGCTTTTGCGGATAGAGTCCTCAGGAAAGCAGAGAGGGCCAAAATGTCTGGGGCATTTGAAGGGGTTCTAGGAGGCAGTGAGGACCAGCATCACTTTTCCCCGCTCGCACTTTAGCTGTTGCAGCAAAAGCTGGACGTTTGTCTTTTTTGCTCCAGACAGGGCCAAAAGTGAAAAAAGGTGCTTTTGAGGATAGAGTCCTCAGGAAAGCAGAGAGGGCCAAATTGTCTGGGGCATTTGAAGGGGTTCCAGGAGGCAGTGAGGACCAGCATCACTTTTCCCCGCTGGCACCTTTGCTGTGGCAGCAAAAGCTGGACGTTTGTCTTTTTTGCTCCAGACAGCGCCGAAAGTGAAAAAAGGTGCTTTTGCGGATAGAGTGCTCAGGAAAGCAGAGAGGGCCAAATTGTCTGGGGCATTTGAAGGGGTTCCAGGAGGCAGTGAGGACCAGCATCACTTTTCCCCGCTGGCACCTTTGCTGTGGCAGCAAAAGCTGGACGTTTGTCTTTTTTCCTCCAGACAGCGCCGAAAGTGAAAAAAGGTGCTTTTGCGGATAGAGTCCTCAGGAAAGCTGAGAGGGCCAAATTGTCTGGGGCATTTGAAGGGGTTCCAGGAGGCAGTGAGGACCAGCATGACTTTTCCCCGCTGGCACCTTTGCTGTGGCAGCAAAAGCTGGACGTTTTCTTTTTTGCTCCAGAGAGCGCCGAAAGTGAAAAAAGGTGCTTTTGCGGATAGAGTCCTCAGGAAAGCAGAGAGGGCCAAATTGTCTGGGGCATTTGAAGGGGTTCCAGGAGGCAGTGAGGACCAGCATCACTTTTCCCCGCTGGCACCTTTGCTGTGGCAGCAAAAGCTGGACGTTTGTCTTTTTTGCTCCAGAGAGCGCCGAAAGTGAAAAAAGGTGCTTTTGAGGATAGAGTCCTCAGGAAAGCTGAGAGGGCCAAATTGTCTGGGGCATTTGAAGGGGTTCCAGGAGGCAGTGAGGACCAGCATGACTTTTCCCCGCTGGCACCTTTGCTGTGGCAGCAAAAGCTGGACGTTTGTCTTTTTTGCTCCAGAGAGCGCCGAAAGTCTAAAAAAAAGCTTTTGAGGATAGAGTCCTCAGGAAAGCAGAGAGAGACAAATTGTCTGGGGCATTTGAAGGGGTTCCAGGAGGCAGTGAGGACCAGCATCACTTTTCCCCGCTGGCACTTTAGCTGTGGCAGCAAAAGCTGGACGTTTGTCTTTTTTGCTCCAGACAGCGCCGAAGGTGAAAAAAGGTGCTTTTGAGGATAGAGTCCTCAGGAAAGCAGAGAGGGCCAAATTGTCTGGGGCATTTAAAGGGGTTCCAGGACGCAGTGAGGACCAGCATCACTTTTCCCCGCTGGCACCTTTGCTGTGGAAGCAAAAGCTGGACGTTTGTCTTTTTTGCTCCAGACAGCGCCGAAAGTGAAAAAAGGTGCTTTTGCGGATAGAGTCCTCAGGAAAGCAGAGAGGGCCAAATTGTCTGGGGCGTTTGAAGGGGTTCCAGGAGGCAGTGAGGACCAGCATCACTTTTCCCCGCTGGCACTTTAGCTGTGGCAGCAAAAGCTGGACGTTTGTCTTTTTTGCTCCAGACAGCGCCGAAAGTGAAAAAAGGTGCTTTTGAGGATAGAGTCCTCAGGAAAGCAGAGAGGGCCAAATTGTCTGGGGCATTTGAAGAGCTTCCAGGAGGCAGTGAGGACCAGCATCACTTTTCCCCGCTGGCACCTTTGCTGTGGCAGCAAAAGCTGGACGTTTGTCTTTTTTGCTCCAGACAGCGCCGAAAGTGAAAAAAGGTGCTTTTGAGGATAGAGTCCTCAGGAAAGCAGAGAGGGCCAAATTGTCTGGGGCATTTGAAGGGGTTCCAGGAGGCAGTGAGGATCAGCATCACTTTTCCCCGCTGGCACCTTTGCTGTGGCAGCAAAAGCTGGACGTTTTCTTTTTTGCTCCAGACAGCGCCGAAAGTGAGAAAAGGTGCTTTTGAGGATAGAGTGCTCAGGAAAGCAGAGAGGGCCAAATTGTCTGGGGCATTTGAAGGGGTTCCAGGAGGCAGTGAGGACCAGCATCACTTTTCCCCGCTGGCACTTTAGCTGTGGCAGCAAAAGCTGGACGTTTGTCTTTTTTGCTCCAGACAGCGCCGAAGGTGAAAAAAGGTGCTTTTGAGGATAGAGTCCTCAGGAAAGCAGAGAGGGCCAAATTGTCTGGGGCATTTGAAGGGGTTCCAGGAGGCAGTGAGGACCAGCATCACTTTTCCCCGCTGGCACCTTTGCTGTGGCAGCAAAAGCTGGACGTTTGTCTTTTTTGCTCCAGACAGCGCCGAAAGTGAAAAAAGGTGCTTTTGCGGATAGAGTCCTCAGGAAAGTAGAGAGGGCCAAATTGTCTGGGGCATTTGAAGGGGTTCCAGGAGGCAGTGAGGACCAGCATCACTTTTCCCCGCTGGCACTTTAGCTGTGGCAGCAAAAGCTGGACGTTTGTCTTTTTTGCTCCAGACAGCGCCGAAAGTGAAAAAAGGTGCTTTTGAGGATAGAGTCCTCAGGAAAGCAGAGAGGGCCAAATTGTCTGGGGCATTTGAAGAGCTTCCAGGAGGCAGTGAGGACCAGCATCACTTTTCCCCGCTGGCACCTTTGCTGTGGCAGCAAAAGCTGGACGTTTGTCTTTTTTGCTCCAGACAGCGCCGAAAGTGAAAAAAGGTGCTTTTGAGGATAGAGTCCTCAGGAAAGCAGAGAGGGCCAAATTGTCTGGGGCATTTGAAGGGGTTCCAGGAGGCAGTGAGGATCAGCATCACTTTTCCCCGCTGGCACCTTTGCTGTGGCAGCAAAAGCTGGACGTTTGTCTTTTTTGCTCCAGACAGCGCCGAAAGTGAAAAAAGGTGCTTTTGAGGATAGAGTCCTCAGGAAAGCAGAGAGGGCCAAATTGTCTGGGGCATTTGAAGGGGTTCCAGGAGGCAGTGAGGACCAGCATCACTTTTCCCCGCTGGCACCTTTGCTGTGGCAGCAAAAGCTGGACGTTTTCTTTTTTGCTCCAGACAGCGCCGAAAGTGAGAAAAGGTGCTTTTGAGGATAGAGTGCTCAGGAAAGCAGAGAGGGCCAAATTGTCTGGGGCATTTGAAGGGGTTCCAGGAGGCAGTGAGGACCAGCATCACTTTTCCCCGCTGGCACCTTTGCTGTGGCAGCAAAAGCTGGACGTTTGTCTTTTTTGCTCCAGAGAGCGCCTAAGGTGAAAAAAGGTGCTTTTGCGGATAGAGTGCTCAGGAAAGCAGAGAGGGCCAAATTGTCTGGGGCATTTGAAGGGGTTCCAGGAGGCAGTGAGGACCAGCATCACTTTTCCCCGCTGGCACCTTTGCTGTGGCAGCAAAAGCTGGACGTTTGTCTTTTTTGCTCCAGACAGCGCCGAAAGTGAAAAAAGGTGCTTTTGAGGATAGAGTCCGCAGGAAAGCAGAGAGGGCCAAATTTTATGAGGCATTTGAAGGGGTTCCAGGAGGCAGTGAGGACCAGCATCACTTTTCCCCGCTGGCACCTTTGCTGTGGCAGCAAAAGCTGGACGTTTGTCTTTTTTGCTCCAGACAGCGCCGAAAGTGAAAAAAGGTGCTTTTGAGGATAGAGTCCTCAGGAAAGCAGAGAGGGCCAAATTGTCTGGGGCATTTGAAGGGGTTCCAGTAGGCAGTGAGGACCAGCATCACTTTTCCCCGCTGGCACTTTAGCTGTGGCAGCAAAATCTGGACGTTTGTCTTTTTTGCTCCAGACAGCGCCGAAAGTGAAAAAAGGTGCTTTTGAGGATAGAGTCCTCAGGAAAGCAGAGAGGGCCAAATTGTCTGGGGCATTTGAAGGGGTTCCAGGAGGCAGTGAGGACCAGCATCACTTTTCCCCGCTGCCACCTTTGCTGTGGCAGCAAAAGCTGGACGTTTGTCTTTTTTGCTCCAGAGAGCACCAAAAGTGAAAAAAGGTGCTTTTGAGGATAGAGTCCTCAGGAAAGCAGAGAGGGCCAAATTGTCTGGGGCATTTGAAGGGGTTCCAGGAGGCAGTGAGGACCAGCATCACTTTTCCCCGCTGGCACCTTTGCTGTGGCAGCAAAATCTGGACGTTTGTCTTTTTTGCTCCAGAGAGCGCCGAAAGTGAAAAAAGGTGCTTTTGCGGATAGAGTGCTCAGGAAAGCAGAGAGGGCCAAATTGTCTGGGGCATTTGAAGGGGTTCCAGGAGGCAGTGAGGACCAGCATCACTTTTCCCCGCTGGCACTTTAGCTGTGGCAGCAAAATCTGGACGTTTGTCTTTTTTGCTCCAGACACGCCGAAAGTGAAAAAAGGTGCTTTTGCGGATAGAGTCCTCAGGAAAGCAGAGAGGGCCAAATTGTCTGGGGCATTTGAAGGGGTTCCAGGAGGCAGTGAGGACCAGCATCACTTTTCCCCGCTGGCACCTTTGCTGTGGCAGCAAAAGCTGGACGTTTGTCTTTTTTCCTCCAGAGAGCGCCAAAAGTGAAAAAAGGTGCTTTTGCGGATAGAGTCCTCAGGAAAGCTGAGAGGGCCAAATTGTCTGGGGCATTTGAAGGGGTTCCAGGAGGCAGTGAGGACCAGCATCACTTTTCCCCGCTGGCACCTTTGCTGTGGCAGCAAAAGCTGGACGTTTTCTTTTTTGCTCCAGAGAGCGCCGAAAGTGAAAAAAGGTGCTTTTGAGGATAGAGTCCTCAGGAAAGCAGAGACGGCCAAATTGTCTGGGGCATTAGAAGGGGTTCCAGGAGGCAGTGAGGACCAGCATCACTTTTCCCCGCTGGCACCTTTGCTGTGGCAGCAAAATCTGGACGTTTGTATTTTTGGCTTCAGACAGCGCCGAAAGTGAAAAAAGGTGCTTTTGAGGATAGAGTCTGCAGGAAAGCAGGGAGGGCCAAATTGTCTGTGGCATTTGAAGGGGTTCCAGGAGGCAGTGAGGACCAGCATCACTTTTCCCCGCTGGCACTTTAGGTGTGGCAGCAAAATCTGGACGTTTGTCTCTTTTGCTCCAGAGAGCGCCGAAAGTGAAAAAAGGTGCTTTTGAGGATAGAGTCCGCAGGAAAGCAGAGAGGGCCAAATTTTATGAGGCATTTGAAGGGGTTCCAGGAGGCAGTGAGGACCAGCATGACTTTTCCCCACTGGCACCTTTGCTGTGGCAGCAAAAGCTGGACGTTTGTCTTTTTTGCTCCAGAGAGCGCCGAAAGTCTAAAAAAAAGCTTTTGAGGATAGAGTCCTCAGGAAAGCAGAGAGAGACAAATTGTCTGGGGCATTTGAAGGGGTTCCAGGAGGCAGTGAGGACCAGCATCACTTTTCCCCGCTGGCACTTTAGCTGTGGCAGCAAAAGCTGGACGTTTGTCTTTTTTGCTCCAGAGAGCGCCGAAAGTGAAAAAAGGTGCTTCTGAGGATAGAGTCCTCAGGAAAGCAGAGAGGGCCAAATTGTCTGGGGCATTTGAAGAGCTTCCAGGAGGCAGTGAGGACCAGCATCACTTTTCCCCGCTGGCACCTTTGCTGTGGCAGCAAAAGCTGGACGTTTGTCTTTTTTGCTCCAGACAGCGCCGAAAGTGAAAAAAGGTGCTTTTGAGGATAGAGTCCTCAGGAAAGCAGAGAGGGCCAAATTGTCTGGGGCATTTGAAGGGGTTCCAGGAGGCAGTGAGGATCAGCATCACTTTTCCCCGCTGGCACCTTTGCTGTGGCAGCAAAAGCTGGACGTTTGTCTTTTTTGCTCCAGACAGCGCCGAAAGTGAAAAAAGGTGCTTTTGAGGATAGAGTCCTCAGGAAAGCAGAGAGGGCCAAATTGTCTGGGGCATTTGAAGGGGTTCCAGGAGGCAGTGAGGACCAGCATCACTTTTCCCCGCTGGCACCTTTGCTGTGGCAGCAAAAGCTGGACGTTTTCTTTTTTGCTCCAGACAGCGCCGAAAGTGAGAAAAGGTGCTTTTGAGGATAGAGTGCTCAGGAAAGCAGAGAGGGCCAAATTGTCTGGGGCATTTGAAGGGGTTCCAGGAGGCAGTGAGGACCAGCATCACTTTTCCCCGCTGGCACCTTTGCTGTGGCAGCAAAAGCTGGACGTTTGTCTTTTTTGCTCCAGAGAGCGCCTAAGGTGAAAAAAGGTGCTTTTGCGGATAGAGTGCTCAGGAAAGCAGAGAGGGCCAAATTGTCTGGGGCATTTGAAGGGGTTCCAGGAGGCAGTGAGGACCAGCATCACTTTTCCCCGCTGGCACCTTTGCTGTGGCAGCAAAAGCTGGACGTTTGTCTTTTTTGCTCCAGACAGCGCCGAAAGTGAAAAAAGGTGCTTTTGAGGATAGAGTCCGCAGGAAAGCAGAGAGGGCCAAATTTTATGAGGCATTTGAAGGGGTTCCAGGAGGCAGTGAGGACCAGCATCACTTTTCCCCGCTGGCACCTTTGCTGTGGCAGCAAAAGCTGGACGTTTGTCTTTTTTGCTCCAGAGAGCGCCGAAAGTCTAAAAAAAAGCTTTTGAGGATAGCGTCCTCAGGAAAGCAGAGAGGGCCAAATTGTCTGGGGCATTTGAAGGGGTTCCAGTAGGCAGTGAGGACCAGCATCACTTTTCCCCGCTGGCACTTTAGCTGTGGCAGCAAAATCTGGACGTTTGTCTTTTTTGCTCCAGACAGCGCCGAAAGTGAAAAAAGGTGCTTTTGAGGATAGAGTCCTCAGGAAAGCAGAGAGGGCCAAATTGTCTGGGGCATTTGAAGGGGTTCCAGGAGGCAGTGAGGACCAGCATCACTTTTCCCCGCTGGCACCTTTGCTGTGGCAGCAAAAGCTGGACGTTTGTCTTTTTTGCTCCAGAGAGCGCCGAAAGTGAAAAAAGGTGCTTTTGAGGATAGAGTGCGCAGGAAAGCAGAGAGGGCCAAATTGTCTGGGGCATTTGAAGGGGTTCCAGGAGGCAGTGAGTACTAGCATCACTTTTCCCCGCTGGCACCTTTGCTGTGGCAGCAAAAGCTGGACGTTTGTCTTTTTTGCTCCAGAGAGCGCCGAAAGTGAAAAAAGGTGCTTTTGAGGATAGAGTCCTCAGGAAAGCAGAGAGGGCCAAATTGTCTGGGGCATTTGAAGGGGTTCCAGGAGGCAGTGAGGACCAGCATCACTTTTCCCCGCTGGCACCTTTGCTGTGGCAGCAAAAGCTGGACGTTTGTCTACTTTGCTCCAGACAGCGCCGAAGGTGAAAAAAGGTGCTTTTGAGGATAGAGTCCTCAGGAAAGCAGAGAGGGCCAAATTGTCTGGGGCATTTGAAGGGGTTCCAGGAGGCAGTGAGGACCAGCATCACTTTTCCCCGCTGGCACCTTTGCTGTGGCAGCAAAAGCTGGACGTTTGTCTTTTTTGCTCCAGACAGCGCCGAAAGTGAAAAAAGGTGCTTTTGCGGATAGAGTCCTCAGGAAAGAAGAGAGGGCCAAATTGTCTGGGGCATTTGAAGGGGTTCCAGGAGGCAGTGAGGACCAGCATCACTTTTCCCCGCTGGCACTTTAGCTGTGGCAGCAAAAGCTGGACGTTTGTCTTTTTTGCTCCAGACAGCGCCGAAAGTGAAAAAAGGTGCTTTTGCGGATAGAGTCCTCAGGAAAGCAGAGAGGGCCAAATTGTCTGGGGCATTTGAAGGGGTTCCAGGAGGCAGTGAGGACCAGCATCACTTTTCCCCGCTGGCACTTTAGCTGTGGCAGCAAAATCTGGACGTTTGTCTTTTTTGCTCCAGACAGCGCCGAAAGTGAAAAAAAGTGCTGTTGCGGATAGAGTCCTCAGGAAAGCAGAGAGGGCCAAATTGTCTGGGGCATTTGAAGGGGTTCCAGGAGGCAGTGAGGACCAGCATCACTTTTCCCCGCTGGCACCTTTGCTGTGGCAGGAAAAGCTGGACGTTTGTCTTTTTTGCTCCAGACAGCGCCGAAAGTGAAAAAAGGTGCTTTTGAGGATAGAGTCCTCAGGAAAGCAGAGAGGGCCAAATTGTCTGGGGCATTTGAAGGGGTTCCAGGAGGCAGTGAGGACCAGCATGACTTTTCCCCGCTGGCACCTTTGCTGTGGCAGCAAAAGCTGGACGTTTGTCTTTTTTGCTCCAGACAGCGCCGAAAGTGAAAAAAGGTGCTTTTGAGGATAGAGTCCTCAGGAAAGCAGAGAGGGCCAAATTGTCTGGGGCATTTGAAGGGGTTCCAGGAGGCAGTGAGGACCAGCATCACTTTTCCCCGCTGGCACTTTAGCTGTGGCAGCAAAAGCTGGACGTTTGTCTTTTTTGCTCCAGACAGCGCCGAAAGTGAAAAAAGGTGCTTTTGAGGATAGAGTCCTCAGGAAAGCAGAGAGGGCCAAATTGTCTGGGGCATTTGAAGGGGTTCCAGGAGGCAGTGAGGACCAGCATCACTTTTCCCCGCTGGCACCTTTGCTGTGGCAGCAAAAGCTGGACGTTTGTCTTTTTTGCTCCAGAGAGCGCCGAAAGTGAAAAAAGGTGCTTTTGCGGATAGAGTCCTCAGGAAAGCAGAGAGGGCCAAATTGTCTGGGGCATTTGAAGGGGTTCCAGGAGGCAGTGAGGACCAGCATCACTTTTCCCCGCTGGCACCTTTGCTGTGGCAGCAAAAGCTGGACGTTTGTCTACTTTGCTCCAGAGAGAGCCGAAAGTGAAAAAAGGTGCTTTTGAGGATAGAGTCCTCAGGAAAGCAGAGAGGGCCAAATTGTCTGGGGCATTTGAAGGGGTTCCAGGAGGCAGTGAGGACCAGCATCACTTTTCCCCGCTGGCACCTTTGCTGTGGCAGCAAAAGCTGGACGTTTGTCTTTTTTGCTCCAGACAGCGCCCAAAGTGAAAAAAGGTGCTTTTGAGGATAGAGTCCGCAGGAAAGCAGAGAGGGCCAAATTGTCTGGGGCATTTGAAGGGGTTCCAGGAGGCAGTGAGGACCAGCATCACTTTTCCCCGCTGGCACCTTTGCTGTGGCAGCAAAAGCTGGACGTTTTCTTTTTTGCTCCAGACAGCGCCGAAAGTGAGAAAAGGTGCTTTTGAGGATAGAGTGCTCAGGAAAGCAGAGAGGGCCAAATTGTCTGGGGCATTTGAAGGGGTTCCAGGAGGCAGTGAGGACCAGCATCACTTTTCCCCGCTGGCACCTTTGCTGTGGCAGCAAAAGCTGGACGTTTGTCTTTTTTGCTCCAGAGAGCGCCTAAGGTGAAAAAAGGTGCTTTTGCGGATAGAGTGCTCAGGAAAGCAGAGAGGGCCAAATTGTCTGGGGCATTTGAAGGGGTTCCAGGAGGCAGTGAGGACCAGCATCACTTTTCCCCGCTGGCACCTTTGCTGTGGCAGCAAAAGCTGGACGTTTGTCTTTTTTGCTCCAGAGAGCGCCGAAAGTGAAAAAAGGTGCTTTTGAGGATAGAGTCCGCAGGAAAGCAGAGAGGGCCAAATTTTATGAGGCATTTGAAGGGGTTCCAGGAGGCAGTGAGGACCAGCATCACTTTTCCCCGCTGGCACCTTTGCTGTGGCAGCAAAAGCTGGACGTTTGTCTTTTTTGCTCCAGAGAGCGCCGAAAGTCTAAAAAAAATCTTTTGAGGATAGCGTCCTCAGGAAAGCAGAGAGGGCCAAATTGTCTGGGGCATTTGAAGGGGTTCCAGTAGGCAGTGAGGACCAGCATCACTTTTCCCCGCTGGCACTTTAGCTGTGGCAGCAAAATCTGGACGTTTGTCTTTTTTGCTCCAGACAGCGCCGAAAGTGAAAAAAGGTGCTTTTGAGGATAGAGTCCTCAGGAAAGCAGAGAGGGCCAAATTGTCTGGGGCATTTGAAGGGGTTCCAGGAGGCAGTGAGGACCAGCATCACTTTTCCCCGCTGGCACCTTTGCTGTGGCAGCAAAAGCTGGACGTTTGTCTTTTTTGCTCCAGAGAGCGCCGAAAGTGAAAAAAGGTGCTTTTGAGGATAGAGTCCTCAGGAAAGCAGAGAGGGCCAAATTGTCTGGGGCATTTGAAGGGGTTCCAGGAGGCAGTGAGGATCAGCATCACTTTTCCCCGCTGGCACCTTTGCTGTGGCAGCAAAAGCTGGACGTTTGTCTTTTTTGCTCCAGACAGCGCCGAAAGTGAAAAAAGGTGCTTTTGAGGATAGAGTCCGCAGGAAAGCAGAGAGGGCCAAATTGTCTGGGGCATTTGAAGGGGTTCCAGGAGGCAGTGAGGACCAGCATCACTTTTCCCCGCTGGCACCTTTGCTGTGGCAGCAAAAGCTGGACGTTTTCTTTTTTGCTCCAGACAGCGCCGAAAGTGAGAAAAGGTGCTTTTGAGGATAGAGTGCTCAGGAAAGCAGAGAGGGCCAAATTGTCTGGGGCATTTGAAGGGGTTCCAGGAGGCAGTGAGGACCAGCATCACTTTTCCCCGCTGGCACCTTTGCTGTGGCAGCAAAAGCTGGACGTTTGTCTTTTTTGCTCCAGAGAGCGCCGAGAGTGAAAAAAGGTGCTTTTGAGGATAGAGTCCGCAGGAAAGCAGAGAGGGCCAAATTTTATGAGGCATTTGAAGGGGTTCCAGGAGGCAGTGAGGACCAGCATCACTTTTCCCCGCTGGCACCTTTGCTGTGGCAGCAAAAGCTGGACGTTTGTCTTTTTTGCTCCAGAGAGCGCCGAAAGTCTAAAAAAAAGCTTTTGAGGATAGCGTCCTCAGGAAAGCAGAGAGGGCCAAATTGTCTGGGGCATTTGAAGGGGTTCCAGTAGGCAGTGAGGACCAGCATCACTTTTCCCCGCTGGCACTTTAGCTGTGGCAGCAAAATCTGGACGTTTGTCTTTTTTGCTCCAGACAGCGCCGAAAGTGAAAAAAGGTGCTTTTGAGGATAGAGTCCTCAGGAAAGCAGAGAGGGCCAAATTGTCTGGGGCATTTGAAGGGGTTCCAGGAGGCAGTGAGGACCAGCATCACTTTTCCCCGCTGGCACCTTTGCTGTGGCAGCAAAAGCTGGACGTTTGTCTTTTTTGCTCCAGAGAGCGCCGAAAGTGAAAAAAGGTGCTTTTGAGGATAGAGTCCTCAGGAAAGCAGAGAGGGCCAAATTGTCTGGGGCATTTGAAGGGGTTCCAGGAGGCAGTGAGGATCAGCATCACTTTTCCCCGCTGGCACCTTTGCTGTGGCAGCAAAAGCTGGACGTTTGTCTTTTTTGCTCCAGACAGCGCCGAAAGTGAAAAAAGGTGCTTTTGAGGATAGAGTCCTCAGGAAAGCAGAGAGGGCCAAATTGTCTGGGGCATTTGAAGGGGTTCCAGGAGGCAGTGAGGACCAGCATCACTTTTCCCCGCTGGCACCTTTGCTGTGGCAGCAAAAGCTGGACGTTTTCTTTTTTGCTCCAGACAGCGCCGAAAGTGATAAAAGGTGCTTTTGAGGATAGAGTGCTCAGGAAAGCAGAGAGGGCCAAATTGTCTGGGGCATTTGAAGGGGTTCCAGGAGGCAGTGAGGACCAGCATCACTTTTCCCCGCTGGCACCTTTGCTGTGGCAGCAAAAGCTGGACGTTTGTCTTTTTTGCTCCAGACAGCGCCGAAAGTGAAAAAAGGTGCTTTTGAGGATAGAGTCCTCAGGAAAGCAGAGAGGGCCAAATTGTCTGGGGCATTTGAAGGGGTTCCAGGAGGCAGTGAGGATCAGCATCACTTTTCCCCGCTGGCACCTTTGCTGTGGCAGCAAAAGCTGGACGTTTGTCTTTTTTGCTCCAGACAGCGCCGAAAGTGAAAAAAGGTGCTTTTGAGGATAGAGTCCGCAGGAAAGCAGAGAGGGCCAAATTGTCTGGGGCATTTGAAGGGGTTCCAGGAGGCAGTGAGGACCAGCATCACTTTTCCCCGCTGGCACCTTTGCTGTGGCAGCAAAAGCTGGACGTTTTCTTTTTTGCTCCAGACAGCGCCGAAAGTGAGAAAAGGTGCTTTTGAGGATAGAGTGCTCAGGAAAGCAGAGAGGGCCAAATTGTCTGGGGCATTTGAAGGGGTTCCAGGAGGCAGTGAGGACCAGCATCACTTTTCCCCGCTGGCACCTTTGCTGTGGCAGCAAAAGCTGGACGTTTGTCTTTTTTGCTCCAGAGAGCGCCTAAGGTGAAAAAAGGTGCTTTTGCGGATAGAGTGCTCAGGAAAGCAGAGAGGGCCAAATTGTCTGGGGCATTTGAAGGGGTTCCAGGAGGCAGTGAGGACCAGCATCACTTTTCCCCGCTGGCACCTTTGCTGTGGCAGCAAAAGCTGGACGTTTGTCTTTTTTGCTCCAGAGAGCGCCGAAAGTGAAAAAAGGTGCTTTTGAGGATAGAGTCCTCAGGAAAGCAGAGAGGGCCAAATTGTCTGGGGCATTTGAAGGGGTTCCAGGAGGCAGTGAGGACCAGCATCACTTTTCCCCGCTGGCACCTTTGCTGTGGCAGCAAAAGCTGGACGTTTGTCTTTTTTGCTCCAGAGAGCGCCGAAAGTGAAAAAAGGTGCTTTTGAGGATAGAGTCCTCAGGAAAGCAGAGAGGGCCAAATTGTCTGGGGCATTTGAAGGGGTTCCAGGAGGCAGTGAGGATCAGCATCACTTTTCCCCGCTGGCACCTTTGCTGTGGCAGCAAAAGCTGGACGTTTGTCTTTTTTGCTCCAGACAGCGCCGAAAGTGAAAAAAGGTGCTTTTGAGGATAGAGTCCGCAGGAAAGCAGAGAGGGCCAAATTGTCTGGGGCATTTGAAGGGGTTCCAGGAGGCAGTGAGGACCAGCATCACTTTTCCCCGCTGGCACCTTTGCTGTGGCAGCAAAAGCTGGACGTTTTCTTTTTTGCTCCAGACAGCGCCGAAAGTGAGAAAAGGTGCTTTTGAGGATAGAGTGCTCAGGAAAGCAGAGAGGGCCAAATTGTCTGGGGCATTTGAAGGGGTTCCAGGAGGCAGTGAGGACCAGCATCACTTTTCCCCGCTGGCACCTTTGCTGTGGCAGCAAAAGCTGGACGTTTGTCTTTTTTGCTCCAGAGAGCGCCGAGAGTGAAAAAAGGTGCTTTTGAGGATAGAGTCCGCAGGAAAGCAGAGAGGGCCAAATTTTATGAGGCATTTGAAGGGGTTCCAGGAGGCAGTGAGGACCAGCATCACTTTTCCCCGCTGGCACCTTTGCTGTGGCAGCAAAAGCTGGACGTTTGTCTTTTTTGCTCCAGAGAGCGCCGAAAGTCTAAAAAAAAGCTTTTGAGGATAGCGTCCTCAGGAAAGCAGAGAGGGCCAAATTGTCTGGGGCATTTGAAGGGGTTCCAGTAGGCAGTGAGGACCAGCATCACTTTTCCCCGCTGGCACTTTAGCTGTGGCAGCAAAATCTGGACGTTTGTCTTTTTTGCTCCAGACAGCGCCGAAAGTGAAAAAAGGTGCTTTTGAGGATAGAGTCCTCAGG
Organism: Vanellus vanellus; assembly: GCF_965231255.1. Taxonomy (NCBI): domain Eukaryota; kingdom Metazoa; phylum Chordata; class Aves; order Charadriiformes; family Charadriidae; genus Vanellus; species Vanellus vanellus. Next base: position 75,462 of record NW_028128020.1, on the reverse strand, counting down.
AAAGCAGAGAGGGCCAAATTGTCTGGGGCATTTGAAGGGGTTCCAGGAGGCAGTGAGGACCAGCATCACTTTTCCCCGCTGGCACCTTTGCTGTGGCAGCAAAAGCTGGACGTTTGTCTTTTTTGCTCCAGAGAGCGCCGAAAGTGAAAAAAGGTGCTTTTGAGGATAGAGTCCTCAGGAAAGCAGAGAGGGCCAAATTGTCTGGGGCATTTGAAGGGGTTCCAGGAGGCAGTGAGGATCAGCATCACTTTTCCCCGCTGGCACCTTTGCTGTGGCAGCAAAAGCTGGACGTTTGTCTTTTTTGCTCCAGACAGCGCCGAAAGTGAAAAAAGGTGCTTTTGAGGATAGAGTGCTCAGGAAAGCAGAGAGGGCCAAATTGTCTGGGGCATTTGAAGGGGTTCCAGGAGGCAGTGAGGACCAGCATCACTTTTCCCCGCTGGCACCTTTGCTGTGGCAGCAAAAGCTGGACGTTTTCTTTTTTGCTCCAGACAGCGCCGAAAGTGATAAAAGGTGCTTTTGAGGATAGAGTGCTCAGGAAAGCAGAGAGGGCCAAATTGTCTGGGGCATTTGAAGGGGTTCCAGGAGGCAGTGAGGACCAGCATCACTTTTCCCCGCTGGCACCTTTGCTGTGGCAGCAAAAAGCTGGACGTTTGTCTTTTTTGCTCCAGACAGCGCCGAAAGTGAAAAAAGGTGCTTTTGAGGATAGAGTCCTCAGGAAAGCAGAGAGGGCCAAATTGTCTGGGGCATTTGAAGGGGTTCCAGGAGGCAGTGAGGATCAGCATCACTTTTCCCCGCTGGCACCTTTGCTGTGGCAGCAAAAGCTGGACGTTTGTCTTTTTTGCTCCAGACAGCGCCGAAAGTGAAAAAAGGTGCTTTTGAGGATAGAGTCCGCAGGAAAGCAGAGAGGGCCAAATTGTCTGGGGCATTTGAAGGGGTTCCAGGAGGCAGTGAGGACCAGCATCACTTTTCCCCGCTGGCACCTTTGCTGTGGCAGCAAAAGCTGGACGTTTTCTTTTTTGCTCCAGACAGCGCCGAAAGTGAGAAAAGGTGCTTTTGAGGATAGAGTGCTCAGGAAAGCAGAGAGGGCCAAATTGTCTGGGGCATTTGAAGGGGTTCCAGGAGGCAGTGAGGACCAGCATCACTTTTCCCCGCTGGCACCTTTGCTGTGGCAGCAAAAGCTGGACGTTTGTCTTTTTTGCTCCAGAGAGCGCCTAAGGTGAAAAAAGGTGCTTTTGCGGATAGAGTGCTCAGGAAAGCAGAGAGGGCCAAATTGTCTGGGGCATTTGAAGGGGTTCCAGGAGGCAGTGAGGACCAGCATCACTTTTCCCCGCTGGCACCTTTGCTGTGGCAGCAAAAGCTGGACGTTTGTCTTTTTTGCTCCAGAGAGCGCCGAAAGTGAAAAAAGGTGCTTTTGAGGATAGAGTCCGCAGGAAAGCAGAGAGGGCCAAATTTTATGAGGCATTTGAAGGGGTTCCAGGAGGCAGTGAGGACCAGCATCACTTTTCCCCGCTGGCACCTTTGCTGTGGCAGCAAAAGCTGGACGTTTGTCTTTTTTGCTCCAGAGAGCGCCGAAAGTCTAAAAAAAAGCTTTTGAGGATAGCGTCCTCAGGAAAGCAGAGAGGGCCAAATTGTCTGGGGCATTTGAAGGGGTTCCAGTAGGCAGTGAGGACCAGCATCACTTTTCCCCGCTGGCACTTTAGCTGTGGCAGCAAAATCTGGACGTTTGTCTTTTTTGCTCCAGACAGCGCCGAAAGTGAAAAAAGGTGCTTTTGAGGATAGAGTCCTCAGGAAAGCAGAGAGGGCCTAATTGTCTGGGGCATTAGAAAGGGTTCCAGGAGGCAGTGAGAACCAGCATCACTTTTCCCCGCTGGCACCTTTGCTGTGGCAGCAAAAGCTGGACGTTTTTTTTTTTTGCTCCGGAGGCTGCCGAAAGCGAAAACAGGTGCTTTTGAGGATGGAGTCCGCAGGAAAGCAGAGAGGGCCAAATTGTCTGTGGCATTTGAAAGAGTTCCAGGAAGCAGTGATAACCAGCATTACTTTTCCCCGCTGGCACCTTTGCTGTGGCAGCAAAAGCTGGACGTTTGTCTTTTTTGCTCCGGAGGGTGCCGAAAGCGAAAACAGGTGCTTTTGAGGATGGAGTCCGCAGGAAAGCAGAGAGGGCCTAATTGTCTGTAGCATTTGAAGGGGTTCCAGGAGGCAGTGAGGACCAGCATCACTTTTCCCTGCTGGCACCTTTGCTGTGGCAGCAAAAGCTGGACGTTTGTCTTTTTACCACCGGAGGGCGACAAAAGCGAAAAAAGGTGCTTTTGAGGATGGAGTCCGCAGGAAAGCAGAGAGGGCCAAATTGTCTGGGGCATTTGAAAGGGTTCCAGGAGGCAGTGAGAACCAGCATTACTTTTCCCCGCTGGCACCTTTGCTGTGGCAGCAAAAGCTGGACGTTTGTCTTTTTTGCTCCGGAGGCTGCCGAAAGCGAAAACAGGTGCTTTTGAGGATGGAGTCCGCAGGAAAGCAGAGAGGGCCAAATTGTCTGTGACATTTGAAGAAGTTCCAGGAGGCAGTGAGAACCAGCATTACTTTTCCCCACTGGCACCTTTGCTGTGGCAGCAAAACGTGGACGTTTGTCTTTTTTGCTCCGGAGGCTGCCGAAAGCGAAAACAGGTGCTTTTGAGGATGGAGTCCGCAGGAAAGCAGAGAGGGCCAAATTGTCTGGGGCATTTGAAAGAGTTCCAGGAGGCAGTGAGAACCAGCATCACTTTTCCCCGCTGGCATCTTTGCTGTGGCAGCAAAAGCTGGACGTTTGTCTTTTTTGCTCCGGAGGTTGCCGAAAGCGAAAACAGGTGCTTTTGAGGATGGAGTCCGCAGGAAAGCAGAGAGTGCCAAATTGTCTGTGGCATTTGAAGAAGTTCCAGGAGGCAGTGAGGACCAGCATTACTTTTCCCCGCTGGCACCTTTGCTGTGGCAGCAAAACCTGGACGTTTGTCTTTTTTGCTCCGGAGGCTGCCGAAAGCGAAAACAGGTGCTTTTGAGGATGGAGTCCGCAGGAAAGCAGAGAGGGCCTAATTGTCTGGGGCATTTGAAAGAGTTCCAGGAGGCAGTGAGAACCAGCATCACTTTTCCCCGCTGGCACCTTTGCTGTGGCAGCAAAAGCTGGACGTTTGTCTTTTTTGCTCCGGAGGCTGCCGAAAGAGAAAACAGGTGCTTTTGAGGATGGAGTCCGCAGGAAAGCAGAGAGGGCCAAATTGTCTGGGGCATTTGAAAGAGTTCCAGGAAGCAGTGATAACCAGCATTACTTTTCCCCGCTGGCACCTTTGCTGTGGCAGCAAAAGCTGGACGTTTGTCTTTTTTGCTCCGGAGGTTGCCGAAAGCGAAAACAGGTGCTTTTGAGGATGGAGTCCGCAGGAAAGCAGAGAGGGCCAAATTGTCTGGGGCATTTGAAGAGGTTCCAGGAGGCAGTGAGAACCAGCATTACTTTTCCCCGCTGGCACCTTTGCTGTGGCAGCAAAACTTGGACGTTTGTCTTTTTTGCTCCGGAGGTTGCCGAAAGTGAAAACAGGTGCTTTTGAGGATGGAGTCCGCAGGAAAGCAGAGAGGGCCAAATTGTCTGGGGCATTTGAAGAGGTTCCAGGAGGCAATGAAGACCAGCATTACTTTTCCCCGCTGGCACCTTTGCTGTGGCAGCAAAACCTGGACAATTGTCTTTTTTGCTCCGGAGGCTGCCGAAAGCGAAAACAGGTGCTTTTGAGGATGGAGTCCGCAGGAAAGCAGAGAGGGCCAAATTGTCTGGGGCATTTGAAAGAGTTCCAGGAGGCAGTGAGAACCAGCATTACTTTTCCCCGCTGGCACCTTTGCTGTGGCAGCAAAAGCTGGACGTTTGTCTTTTTTGCTCCGGAGGCTGCCGAAAGAGAAAACAGGTGCTTTTGAGGATGGAGTCCGCAGGAAAGCAGAGAGGGCCAAATTGTCTGGGGCATTTGAAAGAGTTCCAGGAAGCAGTGATAACCAGCATTACTTTTCCCCGCTGGCACCTTTGCTGTGGCAGCAAAAGCTAGACGTTTGTCTTTTTTGCTCCGGAGGTTGCCGAAAGCGAAAACAGGTGCTTTTGAGGATGGAGTCCGCAGGAAAGCAGAGAGGGCCAAATTGTCTGTGGCATTTGAAGGGGTTCCAGGAGGCAGTGAGGACCAGCATCACTTTTCCCCGCTGGCACCTTTGCTGTGGCAGCAAAACCTGGACGTTTGTCTTTTTACCACCGGAGGTCGCCGAAAGCGAAAAGAGGTGCTTTTGAGGATGGAGTCCGCAGGAAAGCAGAGAGGGCCAAATTGTCTGTGACATTTGAAGAAGTTCCAGGAGGCAGTGAGAACCAGCATTACTTTTCCCCGCTGGCACCTTTGCTGTGGCAGCAAAAGCTGGACGTTTGTCTTTTTTGCTCCTGAGGTTTCCAAAAGCGAAAAAAGGTGCTTTTGAGGATGGAGTCCGCAGGAAAGCAGAGAGGGCCAAATTGTCTGTGACATTTGAAGAAGTTCCAGGAGGCAGTGAGAACCAGCATTACTTTTCCCCGCTGGCACCTTTGCTGTGGCAGCAAAAGCTGGACGTTTGTCTTTTTTGCTCCGGAGGTTGCCGAAAGCGAAAAAAGGTGCTTTTGAGGATGGAGTCCGCAGGAAAGCAGAGAGGGCCAAATTGTCTGGGGCATTTGAAGAGGTTCCAGGAGGCAATGAAGACCAGCATTACTTCTCCCCGCTGGCACCTTTGCTGTGGCAGCAAAACGTGGACGTTTGTCTTTTTTGCTCCAGAGGCTGCCGAAAGCGAAAACAGGTGCTTTTGAGGATGGAGTCCGCAGGAAAGCAGAGAGGGCCAAATTGTCTGGGGCATTTGAAAGAGTTCCAGGAGGCAGTGAGAACCAGCATTACTTTTCCCCGCTGGCACCTTTGCTGTGGCAGCAAAAGATGGACGTTTGTCTTTTTTGCTCTGGAGGCTGCCGAAAGAGAAAACAAGTGCTTTTGAGGATGGAGTCCGCAGGAAAGCAGAGAGGGCCAAATTGTCTGTGGCATTTGAAGAGGTTCCAGGAGGCAGTGAGAAGCAGCATTACTTTTCCACGCTGGCACCTTTGCTGTGGCAGCAAAAGCTGGACGTTTGTCTTTTTTGCTCCGGAGGTTGCCGAAAGCGAAAACAGGTGCTTTTGAGGATGGAGTCCGCAGGAAAGCAGAGAGGGCCAAATTGTCTGGGGCATTTGAAGAGGTTCCAGGAGGCAATGAAGACCAGCATTACTTCTCCCCGCTGGCACCTTTGCTGTGGCAGCAAAACGTGGACGTTTGTCTTTTTTGCTCCAGAGGCTGCCGAAAGCGAAAACAGGTGCTTTTGAGGATGGAGTCCACAGGAAAGCAGAGAGGGCCAAATTGTCTGGGGCATTTGAAAGAGTTCCAGGAGGCAGTGAGAACCAGCATTACTTTTCCCCGCTGGCACCTTTGCTGTGGCAGCAAAAGCTGGACGTTTGTCTTTTTTGCTCTGGAGGCTGCCGAAAGAGAAAAGAAGTGCTTTTGAGGATGGAGTCCGCAGGAAAGCAGAGAGGGCCAAATTGTCTGGGGCATTTGAAGAGGTTCCAGGAGGCAGTGAGGACCAGCATCACTTTTCCCCGCTGGCACCTTTGCTGTGGCAGCAAAAGCTGGACGATTTTCTTTTTACCACCGGAGGGCGCCGAAAGCGAAAACAGGTGCTTTTGAGGATGGAGTCCGCAGGAAAGCAGAGAGGGCCTAATTGTCTGGGGCATTAGAAAGGGTTCCAGGAGGCAGTGAGAACCAGCATCACTTTTCCCCGCTGGCACCTTTGCTGTGGCAGCAAAAGCTGGACGTTTTTTTTTTTTGCTCCGGAGGCTGCCGAAAGCGAAAACAGGTGCTTTTGAGGATGGAGTCCGCAGGAAAGCAGAGAGGGCCAAATTGTCTGTGGCATTTGAAAGAGTTCCAGGAAGCAGTGATAACCAGCATTACTTTTCCCCGCTGGCACCTTTGCTGTGGCAGCAAAAGCTGGACGTTTGTCTTTTTTGCTCCGGAGGTTGCCGAAAGCGAAAACAGGTGCTTTTGAGGATGGAGTCCGCAGGAAAGCAGAGAGGGCCTAATTGTCTGTAGCATTTGAAGGAGTTCCAGGAGGCAGTGAGGACCAGCATCACTTTTCCCTGCTGGCACCTTTGCTGTGGCAGCAAAAGCTGGACGTTTTTTTTTTTTTACCACCGGAGGGCGCCGAAAGCGAAAACAGGTGCTTTTGAGGATGGAGTCCGCAGGAAAGCAGAGAGGGCCAAATTGTCTGGGGCATTTGAAAGAGTTCCAGGAGGCAGTGAGAACCAGCATCACTTTTCCCCGCTGGCATCTTTGCTGTGGCAGCAAAAGCTGGACGTTTGTCTTTTTTGCTCCGGAGGTTGCCGAAAGCTAAAACAGGTGCTTTTGAGGATGGAGTCCGCAGGAAAGCAGAGAGTGCCAAATTGTCTGTGGCATTTGAAGAAGTTCCAGGAGGCAGTGAGGACCAGCATTACTTTTCCCCGCTGGCACCTTTGCTGTGGCAGCAAAAGCTGGACGTTTGTCTTTTTTGCTCCGGAGGCTGCCGAAAGCGAAAACAGGTGCTTTTGAGGATGGAGTCCGCAGGAAAGCAGAGAGGGCCTAATTGTTTGGGGCATTTGAAAGAGTTCCAGGAGGCAGTGAGAACCAGCATCACTTTTCCCCGCTGGCACCTTTGCTGTGGCAGCAAAACGTGGACGTTTGTCTTTTTTGCTCCGGAGGCTGCCGAAAGCGAAAACAGGTGCTTTTGAGGATGGAGTCCGCAGGAAAGCAGAGAGGGCCAAATTGTCTGGGGCATTTGAAAGAGTTCCAGGAAGCAGTGATAACCAGCATTACTTTTCCCCGCTGGCACCTTTGCTGTGGCAGCAAAAGCTGGACGTTTGTCTTCTTTGCTCCGGAGGCTGCCGAAAGCGAAAACAGGTGCTTTTGAGGATGGAGTCCGCAGGAAAGCAGAGAGGGCCAAATTGTCTGGGGCATTTGAAGAGGTTCCAGGAGGCAATGAAGACCAGCATTACTTCTCCCCGCTGGCACCTTTGCTGTGGCAGCAAAACGTGGACGTTTGTCTTTTTTGCTCCAGAGGCTGCCGAAAGCGAAAACAGGTGCTTTTGAGGATGGAGTCCGCAGGAAAGCAGAGAGGGCCAAATTGTCTGGGGCATTTGAAAGAGTTCCAGGAGGCAGTGAGAACCAGCATTACTTTTCCCCGCTGGCACCTTTGCTGTGGCAGCAAAAGCTGGACGTTTGTCTTTTTTGCTCTGGAGGCTGCCGAAAGAGAAAACAAGTGCTTTTGAGGATGGAGTCCGCAGGAAAGCAGAGAGGGCCAAATTGTCTGGGGCATTTGAAGAGGTTCCAGGAGGCAGTGAGGACCAGCATCACTTTTCCCCGCTGGCACCTTTGGTGTGGCAGCAAAAGCTGGACGTTTGTCTTTTTTGCTCTGGAGGCTGCCGAAAGCGAAAACAGGTGCTTTTGAGGATGGAGTCCGCAGGAAAGCAGAGAGGGCCTAATTGTCTGGGGCATTAGAAAGGGTTCCAGGAGGCAGTGAGAACCAGCATCACTTTTCCCCGCTGGCACCTTTGCTGTGGCAGCAAAAGCTGGACGTTTTTTTTTTTTGCTCCGGAGGCTGCCGAAAGCGAAAACAGGTGCTTTTGAGGATGGAGTCCGCAGGAAAGCAGAGAGGGCCAAATTGTCTGGGGCATTTGAAAGAGTTCCAGGAAGCAGTGATAACCAGCATTACTTTTCCCCGCTGGCACCTTTGCTGTGGCAGCAAAAGCTGGACGTTTGTCTTTTTTGCTCCGGAGGTTGCCGAAAGCGAAAACAGGTGCTTTTGAGGATGGAGTCCGCAGGAAAGCAGAGAGGGCCTAATTGTCTGTAGCATTTGAAGGAGTTCCAGGAGGCAGTGAGGACCAGCATCACTTTTCCCTGCTGGCACCTTTGCTGTGGCAGCAAAAGCTGGACGTTTTTTTTTTTTTACCACCGGAGGGCGCCGAAAGCGAAAACAGGTGCTTTTGAGGATGGAGTCCGCAGGAAAGCAGAGAGGGCCAAATTGTCTGGGGCATTTGAAAGAGTTCCAGGAGGCAGTGAGAACCAGCATCACTTTTCCCCGCTGGCATCTTTGCTGTGGCAGCAAAAGCTGGACGTTTGTCTTTTTTGCTCCGGAGGTTGCCGAAAGCTAAAACAGGTGCTTTTGAGGATGGAGTCCGCAGGAAAGCAGAGAGTGCCAAATTGTCTGTGGCATTTGAAGAAGTTCCAGGAGGCAGTGAGGACCAGCATTACTTTTCCCCGCTGGCACCTTTGCTGTGGCAGCAAAAGCTGGACGTTTGTCTTTTTTGCTCCGGAGGCTGCCGAAAGCGAAAACAGGTGCTTTTGAGGATGGAGTCCGCAGGAAAGCAGAGAGGGCCTAATTGTTTGGGGCATTTGAAAGAGTTCCAGGAGGCAGTGAGAACCAGCATCACTTTTCCCCGCTGGCACCTTTGCTGTGGCAGCAAAACGTGGACGTTTGTCTTTTTTGCTCCGGAGGCTGCCGAAAGCGAAAACAGGTGCTTTTGAGGATGGAGTCCGCAGGAAAGCAGAGAGGGCCAAATTGTCTGGGGCATTTGAAAGAGTTCCAGGACGCAGTGATAACCAGCATTACTTTTCCCCGCTGGCACCTTTGCTGTGGCAGCAAAAGCTGGACGTTTGTCTTCTTTGCTCCGGAGGCTGCCGAAAGCGAAAACAGGTGCTTTTGAGGATGGAGTCCGCAGGAAAGCAGAGAGGGCCAAATTGTCTGTGGCATTTGAAGGGGTTCCAGGAGGCAGTGAGGACCAGCATCACTTTTCCCCGCTGGCACCTTTGCTGTGGCAGCAAAAGCTGGACGTTTGTCTTTTTTGCTCCGGAGGCTGCCGAAAGCGAAAACAGGTGCTTTTGAGGATGGAGTCCGCAGGAAAGCAGAGAGGGCCAAATTGTCTGGGGCATTTGAAGAGGTTCCAGGAGGCAGTGAGAACCAGCATTACTTTTCCCCGCTGGCACCTTTGCTGTGGCAGCAAAACTTGGACGTTTGTCTTTTTTGCTCCGGAGGTTGCCGAAAGTGAAAACAGGTGCTTTTGAGGATGGAGTCCGCAGGAAAGCAGAGAGGGCCAAATTGTCTGGGGCATTTGAAGAGGTTCCAGGAGGCAATGAAGACTAGCATTACTTTTCCCCGCTGGCACCTTTGCTGTGGCAGCAAAACCTGGACAATTGTCTTTTTTGCTCCGGAGGCTGCCGAAAGCGAAAACAGGTGCTTTTGAGGATGGAGTCCGCAGGAAAGCAGAGAGGGCCAAATTGTCTGGGGCATTTGAAAGAGTTCCAGGAGGCAGTGAGAACCAGCATTACTTTTCCCCGCTGGCACCTTTGCTGTGGCAGCAAAAGCTGGACGTTTGTCTTTTTTGCTCCGGAGGCTGCCGAAAGAGAAAACAGGTGCTTTTGAGGATGGAGTCCGCAGGAAAGCAGAGAGGGCCAAATTGTCTGGGGCATTTGAAAGAGTTCCAGGAAGCAGTGATAACCAGCATTACTTTTCCCCGCTGGCACCTTTGCTGTGGCAGCAAAAGCTAGACGTTTGTCTTTTTTGCTCCGGAGGTTGCCGAAAGCGAAAACAGGTGCTTTTGAGGATGGAGTCCGCAGGAAAGCAGAGAGGGCCAAATTGTCTGTGGCATTTGAAGGGGTTCCAGGAGGCAGTGAGGACCAGCATCACTTTTCCCCGCTGGCACCTTTGCTGTGGCAGCAAAACCTGGACGTTTGTCTTTTTACCACCGGAGGTCGCCGAAAGCGAAAAGAGGTGCTTTTGAGGATGGAGTCCGCAGGAAAGCAGAGAGGGCCAAATTGTCTGTGACATTTGAAGAAGTTCCAGGAGGCAGTGAGAACCAGCATTACTTTTCCCCGCTGGCACCTTTGCTGTGGCAGCAAAAGCTGGACGTTTGTCTTTTTTGCTCCTGAGGTTTCCAAAAGCGAAAACAGGTGCTTTTGAGGATGGAGTCCGCAGGAAAGCAGAGAGGGCCAAATTGTCTGTGACATTTGAAGAAGTTCCAGGAGGCAGTGAGAACCAGCATTACTTTTCCCCGGTGGCACCTTTGCTGTGGCAGCAAAAGCTGGACGTTTGTCTTTTTTGCTCCGGAGGTTGCCGAAAGCGAAAAAAGGTGCTTTTGAGGATGGAGTCCGCAGGAAAGCAGAGAGGGCCAAATTGTCTGGGGCATTTGAAGAGGTTCCAGGAGGCAATGAAGACCAGCATTACTTCTCCCCGCTGGCACCTTTGCTGTGGCAGCAAAACGTGGACGTTTGTCTTTTTTGCTCCAGAGGCTGCCGAAAGCGAAAACAGGTGCTTTTGAGGATGGAGTCCGCAGGAAAGCAGAGAGGGCCAAATTGTCTGTAGCATTTGAAAGAGTTCCAGGAGGCAGTGATAACCAGCATTACTTTTCCCCGCTGGCACCTTTGCTGTGGCAGCAAAAGCTGGACGTTTGTCTTTTTTGCTCTGGAGGCTGCCGAAAGAGAAAACAGGTGCTTTTGAGGATGGAGTCCGCAGGAAAGCAGAGAGGGCCAAATTGTCTGTGGCATTTGAAGAGGTTCCAGGAGGCAGTGAGAAGCAGCATTACTTTTCCACGCTGGCACCTTTGCTGTGGCAGCAAAAGCTGGACGTTTGTCTTTTTTGCTCCGGAGGTTGCCGAAAGCGAAAACAGGTGCTTTTGAGGATGGAGTCCGCAGGAAAGCAGAGAGGGCCAAATTGTCTGGGGCATTTGAAGAGGTTCCAGGAGGCAATGAGGACCAGCATCACTTTTCCCCGCTGGCACCTTTGCTGTGGCAGCAAAAGCTGGACGTTTGTCTTTTTTGCTCCGGAGGCTGCCGAAAGCGAAAACAGGTGCTTTTGAGGATGGAGTCCGCAGGAAAGCAGAGAGGGCCAAATTGTCTGTGGCATTTGAAGAGGTTCCAGGAGGCAATGAAGACCAGCATTACTTTTCCCCGCTGGCACCTTTGCTGTGGCAGCAAAACCTGGACAATTGTCTTTTTTGCTCCGGAGGCTGCCGAAAGCGAAAACAGGTGCTTTTGAGGATGGAGTCCGCAGGAAAGCAGAGAGGGCCAAATTGTCTGTGGCATTTGAAAGGGTTCCAGGAGGCAGTGAGAACCAGCATCACTTTTCCCCGCTGGCACCTTTGCTGTGGCAGCAAAAGCTGGACGTTTGTCTTTTTTGCTCCTGAGGTTTCCAAAAGCGAAAACAGGTGCTTTTGAGGATGGAGATCGCAGGAAAGCAGAGAGGGCTAAATTGTCTGTGACATTTGAAGAAGTTCCAGGAGGCAGTGAGAACCAGCATTACTTTTCCCCGCTGGCACCTTTGCTGTGGCAGCAAAACGTGGACGTTTGTCTTTTTTGCTCCGGAGGTTGCCGAAAGTGAAAACAGGTGCTTTTGAGGATGGAGTCCGCAGGAAAGCAGAGAGGGCCAAATTGTCTGGGGCATTTGAAGAGGTTCCAGGAGGCAATGAAGACTAGCATTACTTTTCCCCGCTGGCACCTTTGCTGTGGCAGCAAAACCTGGACAATTGTCTTTTTTGCTCCGGAGGCTGCCGAAAGCGAAAACAGGTGCTTTTGAGGATGGAGTCCGCAGGAAAGCAGAGAGGGCCAAATTGTCTGGGGCATTTGAAAGAGTTCCAGGAGGCAGTGAGAACCAGCATTACTTTTCCCCGCTGGCACCTTTGCTGTGGCAGCAAAAGCTGGACGTTTGTCTTTTTTGCTCCGGAGGCTGCCGAAAGAGAAAACAGGTGCTTTTGAGGATGGAGTCCGCAGGAAAGCAGAGAGGGCCAAATTGTCTGGGGCATTTGAAAGAGTTCCAGGAAGCAGTGATAACCAGCATTACTTTTCCCCGCTGGCACCTTTGCTGTGGCAGCAAAAGCTAGACGTTTGTCTTTTTTGCTCCGGAGGTTGCCGAAAGCGAAAACAGGTGCTTTTGAGGATGGAGTCCGCAGGAAAGCAGAGAGGGCCAAATTGTCTGTGGCATTTGAAGGGGTTCCAGGAGGCAGTGAGGACCAGCATCACTTTTCCCCGCTGGCACCTTTGCTGTGGCAGCAAAACCTGGACGTTTGTCTTTTTACCACCGGAGGTCGCCGAAAGCGAAAAGAGGTGCTTTTGAGGATGGAGTCCGCAGGAAAGCAGAGAGGGCCAAATTGTCTGTGACATTTGAAGAAGTTCCAGGAGGCAGTGAGAACCAGCATTACTTTTCCCCGCTGGCACCTTTGCTGTGGCAGCAAAAGCTGGACGTTTGTCTTTTTTGCTCCTGAGGTTTCCAAAAGCGAAAACAGGTGCTTTTGAGGATGGAGTCCGCAGGAAAGCAGAGAGGGCCAAATTGTCTGTGACATTTGAAGAAGTTCCAGGAGGCAGTGAGAACCAGCATTACTTTTCCCCGCTGGCACCTTTGCTGTGGCAGCAAAAGCTGGACGTTTGTCTTTTTTGCTCCGGAGGTTGCCGAAAGCGAAAAAAGGTGCTTTTGAGGATGGAGTCCGCAGGAAAGCAGAGAGGGCCAAATTGTCTGGGGCATTTGAAGAGGTTCCAGGAGGCAATGAAGACCAGCATTACTTCTCCCCGCTGGCACCTTTGCTGTGGCAGCAAAACGTGGACGTTTGTCTTTTTTGCTCCAGAGGCTGCCGAAAGCGAAAACAGGTGCTTTTGAGGATGGAGTCCGCAGGAAAGCAGAGAGGGCCAAATTGTCTGTAGCATTTGAAAGAGGTTCCAGGAGGCAGTGAGGACCAGCATCACTTTTACCCGCTGGCACCTTTGCTGTGGCAGCAAAAGCTGGACGTTTGTCTTTTTTGCTCCTGACGTTGCCGAAAGCGAAGACAGGTGCTTTTGAGGATGGAGTCCGCAGGAAAGCAGAGAGGGCCAAATTGTCTGGGGCATTTGAAGGGGTTCCAGGAGGCAGTGAGAACCAGCATCACTTTTACCCGCTGGCACCTTTGCTGTGGCAGCAAAAGCTGGACGTTTGTCTTTTTTGCTCCGAAGGCTGCCGAAAGCGAAAACAGGTGCTTTTGAGGATGGAGTCCGCAGGAAAGCAGAGAGGGCCAAATTGTCTGGGGCATTTGAAGGGGTTCCAGGAGGCAGTGAGGACCAGCATCACTTTTACCCGCTGGCACCTTTGCTGTGGCAGCAAAAGCTGGACGTTTGTCTTTTTTGCTCCTGACGTTGCCGAAAGCGAAGACAGGTGCTTTTGAGGATGGAGTCCGCAGGAAAGCAGAGAGGGCCAAATTGTCTGGGGCATTTGAAGGGGTTCCAGGAGGCAGTGAGAACCAGCATCACTTTTACCCGCTGGCACCTTTGCTGTGGCAGCAAAAGCTGGACGTTTGTCTTTTTTGCTCCGAAGGCTGCCGAAAGCGAAAACAGGTGCTTTTGAGGATGGAGTCCACAGGAAAGCAGAGAGGGCCAAATTGTAAGGGGCATTTGAAAGGGTTCCAGGAGGCAGTGAGAACCAGCATTACTTTTCCCCGCTGGCACCTTTGCTGTGGCAGCAAAAGCTGGACGTTTGTCTTTTTACCACCGGAGGGCGCCGAAAGTGAAAAAAGGTGCTTTTGAGGATAGAGTCCGCAGTAAAGCAGAGAGGGCCAAGTTGTCTGTGGCATTTGAAAGAGTTCCAGGAGGCAGTGAGAACCAGCATTACTTTTCCCCGCTGGCACCTTTGCTGTGGCAGCAAAACGTGGACGTTTGTCTTTTTTGCTCCGGAGGCTGCCGAAAGCGAAAACAGGTGCTTTTGAGGATGGAGTCCGCAGGAAAGCAGAGAGGGCCAAATTGTCTGTGGCATTTGAAGAGGTTCCAGGAGGCAGTGAGAACCAGCATTACTTTTCCCCGCTGGCACCTTTGCTGTGGCAGCAAAGCTGGACGTTTGTCTTTTTTGCTCTGGAGGCTGCCGAAAGAGAAAACAGGTGCTTTTGAGGATGGAGTCCGCAGGAAAGCAGAGAGGGCCAAATTGTCTGTGGCATTTGAAGAGGTTCCAGGAGGCAGTGAGAAGCAGCATTACTTTTCCACGCTGGCACCTTTGCTGTGGCAGCAAAAGCTGGACGTTTGTCTTTTTTGCTCCGGAGGTTGCCGAAAGCGAAAAAAGGTGCTTTTGAGGATGGAGTCCGCAGGAAAGCAGAGAGGGCCAAATTGTCTGGGGCATTTGAAGAGGTTCCAGGAGGCAATGAGGACCAGCATCACTTTTCCCCGCTGGCACATTTGCTGTGGCAGCAAAAGCTGGACGTTTGTCTTTTTTGCTCCGGAGGCTGCCGAAAGCGAAAACAGGTGCTTTTGAGGATGGAGTCCGCAGGAAAGCAGAGAGGGCCAAATTGTCTGTGGCATTTGAAGAGGTTCCAGGAGGCAATGAAGACCAGCATTACTTTTCCCCGCTGGCACCTTTGCTGTGGCAGCAAAACGTGGACGTTTGTCTTTTTTGCTCCGGAGGCTGCCGAAAGCGAAAACAGGTGCTTTTGAGGATGGAGTCTGCAGGAAAGCAGAGAGTGCCTAATTGTCTGTGGCATTTGAAGAAGTTCCAGGAGGCAGTGAGAACCAGCATTACTTTTCCCCGCTGGCACCTTTGCTGTGGCAGCAAAGCTGGACGTTTGTCTTTTTTGCTCCTGAGGTTGCCGAAAGCGAAAACAGGTGCTTTTGAGGATGGAGTCCGCAGGAAAGCAGAGAGGGCCAAATTGTCTGTGGCATTTGAAGAGGTTCCAGGAGGCAGTGAGAAGCAGCATTACTTTTCCACGCTGGCACCTTTGCTGTGGCAGCAAAAGCTGGACGTTTGTCTTTTTTGCTCCGGAGGTTGCCGAAAGCGAAAACAGGTGCTTTTGAGGATGGAGTCCGCAGGAAAGCAGAGAGGGCCAAATTGTCTGGGGCATTTGAAGAGGTTCCAGGAGGCAATGAGGACCAGCATCACTTTTCCCCGCTGGCACCTTTGCTGTGGCAGCAAAAGCTGGACGTTTGTCTTTTTTGCTCCGGAGGCTGCCGAAAGCGAAAACAGGTGCTTTTGAGGATGGAGTCCGCAGGAAAGCAGAGAGGGCCAAATTGTCTGTGGCATTTGAAGAGGTTCCAGGAGGCAATGAAGACCAGCATTACTTTTCCCCGCTGGCACCTTTGCTGTGGCAGCAAAACCTGGACAATTGTCTTTTTTGCTCCCGGAGGCTGCCGAAAGCGAAAACAGGTGCTTTTGAGGATGGAGTCCGCAGGAAAGCAGAGAGGGCCAAATTGTCTGTGGCATTTGAAAGGGTTCCAGGAGGCAGTGAGAACCAGCATCACTTTTCCCCGCTGGCACCTTTGCTGTGGCAGCAAAAGCTGGACGTTTGTCTTTTTGCTCCTGAGGTTTCCAAAAGCGAAAACAGGTGCTTTTGAGGATGGAGATCGCAGGAAAGCAGAGAGGGCTAAATTGTCTGTGACATTTGAAGAAGTTCCAGGAGGCAGTGAGAACCAGCATTACTTTTCCCCGCTGGCACCTTTGCTGTGGCAGCAAAACGTGGACGTTTGTCTTTTTTGCTCCGGAGGCTGCCGAAAGCGAAAACAGGTGCTTTTGAGGATGGAGTCCGCAGGAAAGCAGAGAGGGCCAAATTGTCTGGGGCATTTGAAAGAGTTCCAGGAGGCAGTGAGAACCAGCATTACTTTTCCCCGCTGGCACCTTTGCTGTGGCAGCAAAAGCTGGACGTTTGTCTTTTTTGCTCTGGAGGCTGCCGAAAGAGAAAACAGGTGCTTTTGAGGATGGAGTCCGCAGGAAAGCAGAGAGGGCCAAATTGTCTGTGGCATTTGAAGAGGTTCCAGGAGGCAGTGAGAAGCAGCATTACTTTTCCACGCTGGCACCTTTGCTGTGGCAGCAAAAGCTGGACGTTTGTCTTTTTTGCTCCGGAGGTTGCCGAAAGCGAAAAAAGGTGCTTTTGAGGATGGAGTCCGCAGGAAAGCAGAGAGGGCCAAATTGTCTGGGGCATTTGAAGAGGTTCCAGGAGGCAATGAGGACCAGCATCACTTTTCCCCGCTGGCACATTTGCTGTGGCAGCAAAAGCTGGACGTTTGTCTTTTTTGCTCCGGAGGCTGCCGAAAGCGAAAACAGGTGCTTTTGAGGATGGAGTCCGCAGGAAAGCAGAGAGGGCCAAATTGTCTGTGGCATTTGAAGAGGTTCCAGGAGGCAATGAAGACCAGCATTACTTTTCCCCGCTGGCACCTTTGCTGTGGCAGCAAAACGTGGACGTTTGTCTTTTTTGCTCCGGAGGCTGCCGAAAGCGAAAACAGGTGCTTTTGAGGATGGAGTCTGCAGGAAAGCAGAGAGTGCCTAATTGTCTGTGGCATTTGAAGAAGTTCCAGGAGGCAGTGAGAACCAGCATTACTTTTCCCCGCTGGCACCTTTGCTGTGGCAGCAAAGCTGGACGTTTGTCTTTTTTGCTCCTGAGGTTGCCGAAAGCGAAAACAGGTGCTTTTGAGGATGGAGTCCGCAGGAAAGCAGAGAGGGCCAAATTGTCTGTGGCATTTGAAGAACTTCCAGGAGGCAGTGAGGACCAGCATTACTTTTCCCCGCTGGCACCTTTGCTGTGGCAGCAAAAGCTGGACGTTTGTCTTTTTTGCTCCGGAGGCTGCCGAAAGCGAAAACAGGTGCTTTTGAGGATGGAGTCCGCAGGAAAGCAGAGAGGGCCTAATTGTCTGGGGCATTAGAAAGGGTTCCAGGAGGCAGTGAGTACCAGCATCACTTTCCCCGCTGGCACCTTTGCTGTGGCAGCAAAAGCTGGACGTTTTTTTTTTTTGCTCCGGAGGCTGCCGAAAGCGAAAACAGGTGCTTTTGAGGATGGAGTCCGCAGGAAAGCCGAGAGGGCCAAATTGTCTGTGGCATTTGAAAGAGTTCCAGGAAGCAGTGATAACCAGCATTACTTTTCCCCGCTGGCACCTTTGCTGTGGCAGCAAAAGCTGGACGTTTGTCTTTTTTGCTCCGGAGGTTGCCGAAAGCGAAAACAGGTGCTTTTGAGGATGGAGTCCGCAGGAAAGCAGAGAGGGCCTAATTGTCTGTAGCATTTGAAGGGGTTCCAGGAGGCAGTGAGGACCAGCATCACTTTTCCCTGCTGGCACCTTTGCTGTGGCAGCAAAAGCTGGACGTTTGTCTTTTTACCACCGGAGGGCGCCGAAAGCGAAAAAAGGTGCTTTTGAGGATGGAGTCCGCAGGAAAGCAGAGAGGGCCAAATTGTCTGGGGCATTTGAAAGGGTTCCAGGAGGCAGTGAGAACCAGCATTACTTTTCCCCGCTGGCACCTTTGCTGTGGCAGCAAAAGCTGGACGTTTGTCTTTTTTGCTCCGGAGGCTGCCGAAAGCGAAAACAGGTGCTTTTGAGGATGGAGTCCGCAGGAAAGCAGAGAGGGCCAAATTGTCTGTGACATTTGAAGAAGTTCCAGGAGGCAGTGAGAACCAGCATTACTTTTCCCCACTGGCACCTTTGCTGTGGCAGCAAAACGTGGACGTTTGTCTTTTTTGCTCCGGAGGCTGCCGAAAGCGAAAACAGGTGCTTTTGAGGATGGAGTCCGCAGGAAAGCAGAGAGGGCCAAATTGTCTGTGGCATTTGAAAGAGTTCCAGGAGGCAGTGAGAACCAGCATCACTTTTCCCCGCTGGCATCTTTGCTGTGGCAGCAAAAGCTGGACGTTTGTCTTTTTTGCTCCGGAGGTTGCCGAAAGAGAAAACAGGTGCTTTTTGAGGATGGAGTCCGCAGGAAAGCAGAGAGGGCCAAATTGTCTGTGGCATTTGAAGAACTTCCAGGAGGCAGTGAGGACCAGCATTACTTTTCCCCGCTGGCACCTTTGCTGTGGCAGCAAAAGCTGGACGTTTGTCTTTTTTTGCTCCGGAGGCTGCCGAAAGCGAAAACAGGTGCTTTTGAGGATGGAGTCCGCAGGAAAGCAGAGAGGGCCTAATTGTCTGGGGCATTTGAAAGAGTTCCAGGAGGCAGTGAGAACCAGCATCACTTTTCCCCGCTGGCACCTTTGCTGTGGCAGCAAAAGCTGGACGTTTGTCTTTTTTGCTCCGGAGGCTGCCGAAAGCGAAAACAGGTGCTTTTGAGGATGGAGTCCGCAGGAAAGCAGAGAGGGCCAAATTGTCTGGGGCATTTGAAAGAGTTCCAGGAAGCAGTGATAACCAGCATTACTTTTCCCCGCTGGCACCTTTGCTGTGGCAGCAAAAGCTGGACGTTTGTCTTTTTTGCTCCGGAGGTTGCCGAAAGCGAAAACAGGTGCTTTTGAGGATGGAGTCCGCAGGAAAGCAGAGAGGGCCAAATTGTCTGGGGCATTTGAAGAGGTTCCAGGAGGCAGTGAGAACCAGCATCACTTTTCCCCGCTGGCACCTTTGCTGTGGCAGCAAAACGTGGACGTTTGTCTTTTTTGCTCCGGAGGCTGCCGAAAGCGAAAACAGGTGCTTTTGAGGATGGAGTCCGCAGGAAAGCAGAGAGGGCCAAATTGTCTGTGGCACTTGAAAGAGTTCCAGGAGGCAGTGAGAACCAGCATTACTTTTCCCCGCTGGCACCTTTGCTGTGGCAGCAAAAGCTGGACGTTTGTCTTTTTTGCTCCGGAGGCTGCCGAAAGCGAAAACAGGTGCATTTGAGGATGGAGTCCGCAGGAAAGCAGAGAGGGCCTAATTGTCTGGGGTATTTGAAAGGGTTCCAGGAGGCAGTGAGAACCAGCATCACTTTTCCCCGCTGGCACCTTTGCTGTGGCAGCAAAAGCTGGACGTTTGTCTTTTTTGCTCCGGAGGCTGCCAAAAGCGAAAACAGGTGCTTTTGAGGATGGAGTCTGCAGGAAAGCAGAGAGGGCCAAATTGTCTGTGGCAATTGAAAGAGTTCCAGGAAGCAGTGATAACCAGCATTACTTTTCCCCGCTGGCACCTTTGCTGTGGCAGCAAAAGCTGGACGTTTGTCCTTTTTGCTCCGGAGGTTGCCGAAAGCGAAAATAGGTGCTTTTGAGGATGGAGTCCGCAGGAAAGCAGAGAGGGCCAAATTGTCTGTGGCATTTGAAGAAGTTCCAGGAGGCAGTGAGGACCAGCATCACTTTTCCCCGCTGGGCACCTTTGCTGTGGCAGCAAAACGTGGACGTTTGTCTTTTTTGCTCCGGAGGTTGCCGAAAGCGAAAACAGGTGCTTTTGAGGATGGAGTCCGCAGGAAAGCAGAGAGTGCCAAATTGTCTGTAGCATTTGAAGAAGTTCCAGGAGGCAGTGATAACCAGCATTACTTTTCCCCGCTGGCACCTTTGCTGTGGCAGCAAAACCTGGACGTTTGTCTTTTTTGCTCCGGAGGCTGCCGAAAGCGAAAACAGGTGCTTTTGAGGATGGAGTCCGCAGGAAAGCAGAGAGGGCCAAATTGTCTGTGGCATTTGAAAGGGTTCCAGGAGGCAGTGAGAACCAGCATTACTTTTCCCCGCTGTCACCTTTGCTGTGGCAGCAAAACCTGGACGTTTGTCTTTTTTGCTCCGGAGGCTGCCGAAAGAGAAAACAGGTGCTTTTGAGGATGGAGTCCGCAGGAAAGCAGAGAGGGCCAAATTGTCTGTGGCATTTGAAGAGGTTCCAGGAGGCAATGAAGACCAGCATTACTTTTCCCCGCTGGCACCTTTGCTGTGGCAGCAAAACGTGGACGTTTGTCTTTTTTGCTCCGGAGGCTGCCGAAAGCGAAAACAGGTGCTTTTGAGGATGGAGTCCGCAGGAAAGCAGAGAGGGCCAAATTGTCTGTGGCATTTGAAGGGGTTCCAGGAGGCAGTGAGGACCAGCATCACTTTTCCCCGCTGGCACCTTTGCTGTGGCAGCAAAACCTGGACGTTTGTCTTTTTACCACCGGAGGGCGCCGAAAGCGAAAACAGGTGCTTTTGAGGATGGAGTCCGCAGGAAAGCAGAGAGGGCCAAATTGTCTGGGGCATTTGAAAGGGTTCCAGGAGGCAGTGAGAACCAGCATTACTTTTCCCCGCTGGCACCTTTGCTGTGGCAGCAAAAGCTGGACGTTTGTCTTTTTTGCTCCTGAGGTTTCCAAAAGCGAAAACAGGTGCTTTTGAGGATGGAGTCCGCAGGAAAGCAGAGAGGGCCAAATTGTCTGTGGCATTTGAAGAGGTTCCAGGAGGCAATGAAGACCAGCATTACTTTTCCCCGCTGGCACCTTTGCTGTGGCAGCAAAACGTGGACGTTTGTCTTTTTTGCTCCGGAGGCTGCCGAAAGCGAAAACAGGTGCTTTTGAGGATGGAGTCTGCAGGAAAGCAGAGAGTGCCTAATTGTCTGTGGCATTTGAAGAAGTTCCAGGAGGCAGTGAGAACCAGCATTACTTTTCCCCGCTGGCACCTTTGCTGTGGCAGCAAAGCTGGACGTTTGTCTTTTTTGCTCCGGAGGCTGCCGAAAGCGAAAACAGGTGCTTTTGAGGATGGAGTCCGCAGGAAAGCAGACAGGGCCAAATTGTCTGTGGCATTTGAAGAACTTCCAGGAGGCAGTGAGGACCAGCATTACTTTTCCCCGCTGGCACCTTTGCTGTGGCAGCAAAAGCTGGACGTTTGTCTTTTTTGCTCCGGAGGCTGCCGAAAGCGAAAACAGGTGCTTTTGAGGATGGAGTCCGCAGGAAAGCAGAGAGGGCCTAATTGTCTGGGGCATTAGAAAGGGTTCCAGGAGGCAGTGAGTACCAGCATCACTTTTCCCCGCTGGCACCTTTGCTGTGGCAGCAAAAGCTGGACGTTTTTTTTTTTTGCTCCGGAGGCTGCCGAAAGCGAAAACAGGTGCTTTTGAGGATGGAGTCCGCAGGAAAGCCGAGAGGGCCAAATTGTCTGTGGCATTTGAAAGAGTTCCAGGAAGCAGTGATAACCAGCATTACTTTTCCCCGCTGGCACCTTTGCTGTGGCAGCAAAAGCTGGACGTTTGTCTTTTTTGCTCCGGAGGTTGCCGAAAGCGAAAACAGGTGCTTTTGAGGATGGAGTCCGCAGGAAAGCAGAGAGGGCCTAATTGTCTGTAGCATTTGAAGGGGTTCCAGGAGGCAGTGAGGACCAGCATCACTTTTCCCTGCTGGCACCTTTGCTGTGGCAGCAAAAGCTGGACGTTTGTCTTTTTACCACCGGAGGGCGCCGAAAGCGAAAAAAGGTGCTTTTGAGGATGGAGTCCGCAGGAAAGCAGAGAGGGCCAAATTGTCTGGGGCATTTGAAAGGGTTCCAGGAGGCAGTGAGAACCAGCATTACTTTTCCCCGCTGGCACCTTTGCTGTGGCAGCAAAAGCTGGACGTTTGTCTTTTTTGCTCCGGAGGCTGCCGAAAGCGAAAACAGGTGCTTTTGAGGATGGAGTCCGCAGGAAAGCAGAGAGGGCCAAATTGTCTGTGACATTTGAAGAAGTTCCAGGAGGCAGTGAGAACCAGCATTACTTTTCCCCACTGGCACCTTTGCTGTGGCAGCAAAACGTGGACGTTTGTCTTTTTTGCTCCGGAGGCTGCCGAAAGCGAAAACAGGTGCTTTTGAGGATGGAGTCCGCAGGAAAGCAGAGAGGGCCAAATTGTCTGGGGCATTTGAAAGAGTTCCAGGAGGCAGTGAGAACCAGCATCACTTTTCCCCGCTGGCATCTTTGCTGTGGCAGCAAAAGCTGGACGTTTGTCTTTTTTGCTCCGGAGGTTGCCGAAAGAGAAAACAGGTGCTTTTGAGGATGGAGTCCGCAGGAAAGCAGAGAGTGCCAAATTGTCTGTGGCATTTGAAGAAGTTCCAGGAGGCAGTGAGGACCAGCATTACTTTTCCCCGCTGGCACCTTTGCTGTGGCAGCAAAACCTGGACGTTTGTCTTTTTTTGCTCCGGAGGCTGCCGAAAGCGAAAACAGGTGCTTTTGAGGATGGAGTCCGCAGGAAAGCAGAGAGGGCCTAATTGTCTGGGGCATTTGAAAGAGTTCCAGGAGGCAGTGAGAACCAGCATCACTTTTCCCCGCTGGCACCTTTGCTGTGGCAGCAAAAGCTGGACGTTTGTCTTTTTTGCTCCGGAGGCTGCCGAAAGCGAAAACAGGTGCTTTTGAGGATGGAGTCCGCAGGAAAGCAGAGAGGGCCAAATTGTCTGTGGCAATTGAAAGAGTTCCAGGAAGCAGTGATAACCAGCATTACTTTTCCCCGCTGGCACCTTTGCTGTGGCAGCAAAAGCTGGACGTTTGTCCTTTTTGCTCCGGAGGTTGCCGAAAGCGAAAATAGGTGCTTTTGAGGATGGAGTCCGCAGGAAAGCAGAGAGGGCCAAATTGTCTGTGGCATTTGAAGAAGTTCCAGGAGGCAGTGAGGACCAGCATCACTTTTCCCCGCTGGCACCTTTGCTGTGGCAGCAAAACCTGGACGTTTGTCTTTTTTGCTCCTGAGGTTGCCGAAAGCGAAAACAGGTGCTTTTGAGGATGGAGTCCGCAGGAAAGCAGAGAGTGCCAAATTGTCTGTAGCATTTGAAGAAGTTCCAGGAGGCAGTGATAACCAGCATTACTTTTCCCCGCTGGCACCTTTGCTGTGGCAGCAAAAGCTGGACGTTTGTCTTTTTTGCTCCGGAGGCTGCCGAAAGCGAAAACAGGTGCTTTTGAGGATGGAGTCCGCAGGAAAGCAGAGAGGGCCAAATTGTCTGTGGCATTTGAAAGGGTTCCAGGAGGCAGTGAGAACCAGCATTACTTTTCCCCGCTGTCACCTTTGCTGTGGCAGCAAAACCTGGACGTTTGTCTTTTTTGCTCCGGAGGCTGCCGAAAGAGAAAACAGGTGCTTTTGAGGATGGAGTCCGCAGGAAAGCAGAGAGGGCCAAATTGTCTGTGGCATTTGAAGAGGTTCCAGGAGGCAATGAAGACCAGCATTACTTTTCCCCGCTGGCACCTTTGCTGTGGCAGCAAAACGTGGACGTTTGTCTTTTTTGCTCCGGAGGCTGCCGAAAGCGAAAACAGGTGCTTTTGAGGATGGAGTCCGCAGGAAAGCAGAGAGGGCCAAATTGTCTGTGGCATTTGAAGGGGTTCCAGGAGGCAGTGAGGACCAGCATCACTTTTCCCCGCTGGCACCTTTGCTGTGGCAGCAAAAGCTGGACGTTTGTCTTTTTACCACCGGAGGGCGCCGAAAGCGAAAACAGGTGCTTTTGAGGATGGAGTCCGCAGGAAAGCAGAGAGGGCCAAATTGTCTGGGGCATTTGAAAGGGTTCCAGGAGGCAGTGAGAACCAGCATTACTTTTCCCCGCTGGCACCTTTGCTGTGGCAGCAAAAGCTGGACGTTTGTCTTTTTTGCTCCTGAGGTTTCCAAAAGCGAAAACAGGTGCTTTTGAGGATGGAGTCCGCAGGAAAGCAGAGAGGGCCAAATTGTCTGTGACATTTGAAGAAGTTCCAGGAGGCAGTGAGAACCAGCATTACTTTTCCCC
The DNA here is from genome assembly GCF_965231255.1 of Vanellus vanellus. Classification (NCBI taxonomy): domain Eukaryota; kingdom Metazoa; phylum Chordata; class Aves; order Charadriiformes; family Charadriidae; genus Vanellus; species Vanellus vanellus. The sequence continues at coordinate 52,112 of NW_028128020.1, read as the reverse complement.
GCTGGCACCTTTGCTGTGGCAGCAAAAGCTGGACGTTTGTCTTTTTTGCTCCGGAGGTTGCTGAAAGCGAAAAAAGGTGCTTTTGAGGATGGAGTCCGCAGGAAAGCAGAGAGGGCCAAATTGTCTGGGGCATTTGAAGAGGTTCCAGGAGGCAATGAAGACCAGCATTACTTTTCCCCGCTGGCACATTTGCTGTGGCAGCAAAAGCTGGACGTTTGTCTTTTTTGCTCTGGAGGCTGCCGAAAGAGAAAACAGGTGCTTTTGAGGATGGAGTCCGCAGGAAAGCAGAGAGGGCCAAATTGTCTGTGGCATTTGAAGAGGTTCCAGGAGGCAGTGAGAAGCAGCATTACTTTTCCACGCTGGCACCTTTGCTGTGGCAGCAAAAGCTGGACGTTTGTCTTTTTTGCTCCGGAGGTTGCCGAAAGCGAAAAAAGGTGCTTTTGAGGATGGAGTCCGCAGGAAAGCAGAGAGGGCCAAATTGTCTGAGGCATTTGAAGAGGTTCCAGGAGGCAATGAGGACCAGCATCACTTTTCCCCGCTGGCACCTTTGCTGTGGCAGCAAAAGCTGGACGTTTGTCTTTTTTGCTCCGGAGGCTGCCGAAAGCGAAAACAGGTGCTTTTGAGGATGGAGTCCGCAGGAAAGCAGAGAGGGCCAAATTGTCTGTGGCATTTGAAGAGGTTCCAGGAGGCAATGAAGACCAGCATTACTTTTCCCCGCTGGCACCTTTGCTGTGGCAGCAAAACCTGGACAATTGTCTTTTTTGCTCCGGAGGCTGCCGAAAACGAAAACAGGTGCTTTTGAGGATGGAGTCCGCAGGAAAGCAGAGAGGGCCAAATTGTCTGGGGCATTTGAAAGAGTTCCAGGAGGCAGTGAGAACCAGCATTACTTTTCCCCGCTGGCACCTTTGCTGTGGCAGCAAAAGCTGGACGTTTGTCTTTTTTGCTCTGGAGGCTGCCGAAAGAGAAAACAGGTGCTTTTGAGGATGGAGTCCGCAGGAAAGCAGAGAGGGCCAAATTGTCTGTGGCATTTGAAGAGGTTCCAGGAGGCAGTGAGAAGCAGCATTACTTTTCCACGCTGGCACCTTTGCTGTGGCAGCAAAAGCTGGACGTTTGTCTTTTTTGCTCCGGAGGCTGCCGAAAGCGAAAACAGGTGCTTTTGAGGATGGAGTCCGCAGGAAAGCAGAGAGGGCCTAATTGTCTGGGGTATTTGAAAGGGTTCCAGGAGGCAGTGAGAACCAGCATCACTTTTCCCCGCTGGCACCTTTGCTGTGGCAGCAAAAGCTGGACGTTTGTCTTTTTTGCTCCGGAGGCTGCCAAAAGCGAAAACAGGTGCTTTTGAGGATGGAGTCTGCAGGAAAGCAGAGAGGGCCAAATTGTCTGTGGCAATTGAAAGAGTTCCAGGAAGCAGTGATAACCAGCATTACTTTTCCCCGCTGGCACCTTTGCTGTGGCAGCAAAAGCTGGACGTTTGTCCTTTTTGCTCCGGAGGTTGCCGAAAGCGAAAATAGGTGCTTTTGAGGATGGAGTCCGCAGGAAAGCAGAGAGGGCCAAATTGTCTGTGGCATTTGAAGAAGTTCCAGGAGGCAGTGAGGACCAGCATCACTTTTCCCCGCTGGCACCTTTGCTGTGGCAGCAAAACCTGGACGTTTGTCTTTTTTGCTCCTGAGGTTGCCGAAAGCGAAAACAGGTGCTTTTGAGGATGGAGTCCGCAGGAAAGCAGAGAGTGCCAAATTGTCTGTAGCATTTGAAGAAGTTCCAGGAGGCAGTGATAACCAGCATTACTTTTCCCCGCTGGCACCTTTGCTGTGGCAGCAAAACCTGGACGTTTGTCTTTTTTGCTCCGGAGGCTGCCGAAAGCGAAAACAGGTGCTTTTGAGGATGGAGTCCGCAGGAAAGCAGAGAGGGCCAAATTGTCTGTGGCATTTGAAAGGGTTCCAGGAGGCAGTGAGAACCAGCATTACTTTTCCCCGCTGTCACCTTTGCTGTGGCAGCAAAACCTGGACGTTTGTCTTTTTTGCTCCGGAGGCTGCCGAAAGAGAAAACAGGTGCTTTTGAGGATGGAGTCCGCAGGAAAGCAGAGAGGGCCAAATTGTCTGTGGCATTTGAAGAGGTTCCAGGAGGCAATGAAGACCAGCATTACTTTTCCCCGCTGGCACCTTTGCTGTGGCAGCAAAAGCTGGACGTTTGTCTTTTTTGCTCCGGAGGCTGCCGAAAGCGAAAACAGGTGCTTTTGAGGATGGAGTCCGCAGGAAAGCAGAGAGGGCCAAATTGTCTGTGGCATTTGAAGGGGTTCCAGGAGGCAGTGAGGACCAGCATCACTTTTCCCCGCTGGCACCTTTGCTGTGGCAGCAAAACCTGGACGTTTGTCTTTTTACCACCGGAGGGCGCCGAAAGCGAAAACAGGTGCTTTTGAGGATGGAGTCCGCAGGAAAGCAGAGAGGGCCAAATTGTCTGGGGCATTTGAAAGGGTTCCAGGAGGCAGTGAGAACCAGCATTACTTTTCCCCGCTGGCACCTTTGCTGTGGCAGCAAAAGCTGGACGTTTGTCTTTTTTGCTCCTGAGGTTTCCAAAAGCGAAAACAGGTGCTTTTGAGGATGGAGTCCGCAGGAAAGCAGAGAGGGCCAAATTGTCTGTGACATTTGAAGAAGTTCCAGGAGGCAGTGAGAACCAGCATTACTTTTCCCCGCTGGCACCTTTGCTGTGGCAGCAAAAGCTGGACGTTTGTCTTTTTTGCTCCGGAGGTTGCTGAAAGCGAAAAAAGGTGCTTTTGAGGATGGAGTCCGCAGGAAAGCAGAGAGGGCACAATTGTCTGGGGCATTTGAAGAGGTTCCAGGAGGCAATGAAGACCAGCATTACTTTTCCCCGCTGGCACATTTGCTGTGGCAGCAAAAGCTGGACGTTTGTCTTTTTTGCTCTGGAGGCTGCCGAAAGAGAAAACAGGTGCTTTTGAGGATGGAGTCCGCAGGAAAGCAGAGAGGGCCAAATTGTCTGTGGCATTTGAAGAGGTTCCAGGAGGCAGTGAGAAGCAGCATTACTTTTCCACGCTGGCACCTTTGCTGTGGCAGCAAAAGCTGGACGTTTGTCTTTTTTGCTCCGGAGGTTGCCGAAAGCGAAAAAAGGTGCTTTTGAGGATGGAGTCCGCAGGAAAGCAGAGAGGGCCAAATTGTCTGAGGCATTTGAAGAGGTTCCAGGAGGCAATGAGGACCAGCATCACTTTTCCCCGCTGGCACCTTTGCTGTGGCAGCAAAAGCTGGACGTTTGTCTTTTTTGCTCCGGAGGCTGCCGAAAGCGAAAACAGGTGCTTTTGAGGATGGAGTCCGCAGGAAAGCAGAGAGGGCCAAATTGTCTGTGGCATTTGAAGAGGTTCCAGGAGGCAATGAAGACCAGCATTACTTTTCCCCGCTGGCACCTTTGCTGTGGCAGCAAAACCTGGACAATTGTCTTTTTTGCTCCGGAGGCTGCCGAAAACGAAAACAGGTGCTTTTGAGGATGGAGTCCGCAGGAAAGCAGAGAGGGCCAAATTGTCTGGGGCATTTAAAAGAGTTCCAGGAGGCAGTGAGGACCAGCATTACTTTTCCCCGCTGGCACCTTTGCTGTGGCAGCAAAAGCTGGACGTTTGTCTTTTTTGCTCCGGAGGCTGCCGAAAGAGAAAACAGGTGCTTTTGAGGATGGAGTCCGCAGGAAAGCAGAGAGGGCCAAATTGTCTGGGGCATTTGAAAGAGTTCCAGGAGGCAGTGAGAACCAGCATTACTTTTCCCCGCTGTCACCTTTGCTGTGGCAGCAAAACCTGGACGTTTGTCTTTTTTGCTCCGGAGGCTGCCGAAAGCAAAAACAGGTGCTTTTGAGGATGGAGTCCGCAGGAAAGCAGAGAGGGCCAAATTGTCTGGGGCATTTGAAGAGGTTCCAGGAGGCAATGAAGACCAGCATTACTTTTCCCCGCTGGCACCTTCGCTGTGGCAGCAAAACGTGGACGTTTGTCTTTTTTGCTCCGGAGGCTGCCGAAAGCGAAAACAGGTGCTTTTGAGGATGGAGTCCGCAGGAAAGCAGAGAAGGCCAAATTGTCTGGGGCATTTGAAAGAGTTCCAGGAGGCAGTGAGAACCAGCATTACTTTTCCCCGCTGGCACCTTTGCTGTGGCAGCAAAAGCTGGACGTTTGTCTTTTTTGCTCTGGAGGCTGCCGAAAGAGAAAACAGGTGCTTTTGAGGATGGAGTCCGCAGGAAAGCAGAGAGGGCCAAATTGTCTGTGGCATTTGAAGAGGTTCCAGGAGGCAGTGAGAAGCAGCATTACTTTTCCACGCTGGCACCTTTGCTGTGGCAGCAAAAGCTGGACGTTTGTCTTTTTTGCTCCGGAGGTTGCCGAAAGCGAAAAAAGGTGCTTTTGAGGATGGAGTCCGCAGGAAAGCAGAGAGGGCCAAATTGTCTGGGGCATTTGAAGAGGTTCCAGGAGGCAATGAGGACCAGCATCACTTTTCCCCGCTGGCACCTTTGCTGTGGCAGCAAAAGCTGGACGTTTGTCTTTTTTGCTCCGGAGGCTGCCGAAAGCGAAAACAGGTGCTTTTGAGGATGGAGTCCGCAGGAAAGCAGAGAGGGCCAAATTGTCTGTGGCATTTGAAGAGGTTCCAGGAGGCAATGAAGACCAGCATTACTTTTCCCCGCTGGCACCTTTGCTGTGGCAGCAAAACGTGGACGTTTGTCTTTTTTGCTCCGGAGGCTGCCGAAAGCGAAAACAGGTGCTTTTGAGGATGGAGTCTGCAGGAAAGCAGAGAGTGCCTAATTGTCTGTGGCATTTGAAGAAGTTCCAGGAGGCAGTGAGAACCAGCATTACTTTTCCCCGCTGGCACCTTTGCTGTGGCAGCAAAGCTGGACGTTTGTCTTTTTTGCTCCTGAGGTTGCCGAAAGCGAAAACAGGTGCTTTTGAGGATGGAGTCCGCAGGAAAGCAGAGAGGGCCAAATTGTCTGTGGCATTTGAAGAACTTCCAGGAGGAAGTGAGGACCAGCATTACTTTTCCCCGCTGGCACCTTTGCTGTGGCAGCAAAAGCTGGACGTTTGTCTTTTTTGCTCCGGAGGCTGCCGAAAGCGAAAACAGGTGCTTTTGAGGATGGAGTCCGCAGGAAAGCAGAGAGGGCCTAATTGTCTGGGGCATTAGAAAGGGTTCCAGGAGGCAGTGAGAACCAGCATCACTTTTCCCCGCTGGCACCTTTGCTGTGGCAGCAAAAGCTGGACGTTTGTCTTTTTTGCTCCGGAGGCTGCCGAAAGCGAAAACAGGTGCTTTTGAGGATGGAGTCCGCAGGAAAGCAGAGAGGGCCAAATTGTCTGTGGCATTTGAAAGAGTTCCAGGAAGCAGTGATAACCAGCATTACTTTTCCCCGCTGGCACCTTTGCTGTGGCAGCAAAAGCTGGACGTTTGTCTTTTTTGCTCCGGACGTTGCCGAAAGCGAAAACAGGTGCTTTTGAGGATGGAGTCCGCAGGAAAGCAGAGAGGGCCTAATTGTCTGTAGCATTTGAAGGGGTTCCAGGAGGCAGTGAGGACCAGCATCACTTTTCCCTGCTGGCACCTTTGCTGTGGCAGCAAAAGCTGGACGTTTGTCTTTTTACCACCGGAGGGCGCCGAAAGCGAAAAAAGGTGCTTTTGAGGATGGAGTCCGCAGGAAAGCAGAGAGAGCCAAATTGTCTGGGGCATTTGAAAGGGTTCCAGGAGGCAGTGAGAACCAGCATTACTTTTCCCCGCTGGCACCTTTGCTGTGGCAGCAAAAGCTGGACGTTTGTCTTTTTTGCTCTGGAGGCTGCCGAAAGAGAAAACAGGTGCTTTTGAGGATGGAGTCCGCAGGAAAGCAGAGAGGGCCAAATTGTCTGTGGCATTTGAAGAAGTTCCAGGAGGCAGTGAGGACCAGCATTACTTTTCCCCGCTGGCACCTTTGCTGTGGCAGCAAAAGCTGGACGTTTGTCTTTTTTGCTCTGGAGGCTGCCGAAAGAGAAAACAGGTGCTTTTGAGGATGGAGTCGGCAGGAAAGCAGAGAGTGCCAAATTGTCTGTGGCATTTAAAGAAGTTCCAGGAGGCAGTGAGGATCAGCATTACTTTTCCCCGCTGGCACCTTTGCTGTGGCAGCAAAAGCTGGACGTTTGTCTTTTTTGCTCCGGAGGCTGCCGAAAGCGAAAACAGGTGCTTTTGAGGATGGAGTCCGCAGGAAAGCAGAGAGGGCCTAATTGTCTGGGGTATTTGAAAGGGTTCCAGGAGGCAGTGAGAACCAGCATCACTTTTCCCCGCTGGCACCTTTGCTGTGGCAGCAAAAGCTGGACGTTTGTCTTTTTTGCTCCGGAGGCTGCCGAAAGCGAAAACAGGTGCTTTTGAGGATGGAGTCTGCAGGAAAGCAGAGAGGGCCAAATTGTCTGTGGCAATTGAAAGAGTTCCAGGAGACAGTGATAACCAGCATTACTTTTCCCCGCTGGCACCTTTGCTGTGGCAGCAAAAGCTGGACGTTTGTCTTTTTTGCTCCGGAGGTTGCCGAAAGCGAAAATAGGTGCTTTTGAGGATGGAGTCCGCAGGAAAGCAGAGAGGGCCTAATTGTCTGTGGCATTTGAAGGGGTTCCAGGAGGCAGTGAGGACCAGCATCACTTTTCCCCGCTGGCACTTTTGCTGTGGCAGCAAAAGCTGGACGTTTGTCTTTTTACCACCGGAGTTTGCCGAAAGCGAAAACAGGTGCTTTTGAGGATGGAGTCCGCAGGAAAGCAGAGAGGGCCAAATTGTCTGTGGCATTTGAAGAAGTTCCAGGAGGCAGTGAGGACCAGCATCACTTTTCCCCGCTGGCACCTTTGCTGTGGCAGCAAAAGCTGGACGTTTGTCTTTTTTGCTCCTGAGGTTGCCGAAAGCGAAAACAGGTGCTTTTGAGGATGGAGTCCGCAGGAAAGCAGAGAGGGCCAAATTGTCTGTAGCATTTGAAGAAGTTCCAGGAGGCAGTGATAACCAGCATTACTTTTCCCCGCTGGCACCTTTGCTGTGGCAGCAAAACCTGGACGTTTGTCTTTTTTGCTCCGGAGGCTGCCGAAAGCGAAAACAGGTGCTTTTGAGGATGGAGTCCGCAGGAAAGCAGAGAGGGCCAAATTGTCTGGGGCATTTGAAAGGGTTCCAGGAGGCAGTGAGAACCAGCATTACTTTTCCCCGCTGTCACCTTTGCTGTGGCAGCAAAAGCTGGACGTTTGTCTTTTTTGCTCCGGAGGCTGCCGAAAGAGAAAACAGGTGCTTTTGAGGATGGAGTCCGCAGGAAAGCAGAGAGGGCCAAATTGTCTGTGGCATTTGAAGAGGTTCCAGGAGGCAATGAAGACCAGCATTACTTTTCCCCGCTGGCACCTTTGCTGTGGCAGCAAAACGTGGACGTTTGTCATTTTTGCTCCGGAGGCTGCCGAAAGCGAAAACAGGTGCTTTTGAGGATGGAGTCCGCAGGAAAGCAGAGAGGGCCAAATTGTCTGTGGCATTTGAAGGGGTTCCAGGAGGCAGTGAGGACCAGCATCACTTTTCCCCGCTGGCACCTTTGCTGTGGCAGCAAAACCTGGACGTTTGTCTTTTTACCACCGGAGGGCGCCGAAAGCGAAAACAGGTGCTTTTGAGGATGGAGTCTGCAGGAAAGCAGAGAGGGCCAAATTGTCTGGGGCATTTGAAAGGGTTCCAGGAGGCAGTGAGAACCAGCATTACTTTTCCCCGCTGGCACCTTTGCTGTGGCAGCAAAAGCTGGACGTTTGTCTTTTTTGCTCCTGAGGTTGCCGAAAGCGAAAAAAGGTGCTTTTGAGTATGGAGTCCGCAGGAAAGCAGAGAGGGCCAAATTGTCTGGGGCATTTGAAGAGGTTCCAGGAGGCAATGAAGACCAGCATTACTTTTCCCCGCTGGCACCTTTGCTGTGGCAGCAAAAGCTGGACGTTTGTCTTTTTTGCTCTGGAGGCTGCCGAAAGAGAAAACAGGTGCTTTTGAGGATGGAGTCCGCAGGAAAGCAGAGAGGGCCAAATTGTCTGGGGCATTTGAAAGAGTTCCAGGAAGCAGTGATAACCAGCATCACTTTTCCCCGCTGGCACCTTTGCTGTGGCAGCAAAACGTGGACGTTTGTCTTTTTTGGTCCGGAGGCTGCCGAAAGCGAAAACAGGTGCTTTTGAGGATGGAGTCCGCAGGAAAGCAGAGAGGGCCAAATTGTCTGTGGCATTTGAAGGGGTTCCAGGAGGCAGTGAGGACCAGCATCACTTTTCCCCGCTGGCACCTTTGCTGTGGCAGCAAAACCTGGACGTTTGTCTTTTTACCACCGGAGGGCGCCGAAAGCGAAAACAGGTGCTTTTGAGGATGGAGTCTGCAGGAAAGCAGAGAGGGCCAAATTGTCTGGGGCATTTGAAAGGGTTCCAGGAGGCAGTGAGAACCAGCATTACTTTTCCCCGCTGGCACCTTTGCTGTGGCAGCAAAAGCTGGACGTTTGTCTTTTTTGCTCCTGAGGTTTCCAAAAGCGAAAACAGGTGCTTTTGAGGATGGAGTCCGCAGGAAAGCAGAGAGGGCCAAATTGTCTGTGACATTTGAAGAAGTTCCAGGATTCAGTGAGAACCAGCATTACTTTTCCCCGCTGGCACCTTTGCTGTGGCAGCAAAAGCTGGACGTTTGTCTTTTTTGCTCCGGAGGTTGCCGAAAGCGAAAAAAGGTGCTTTTGAGTATGGAGTCCGCAGGAAAGCAGAGAGGGCCAAATTGTCTGGGGCATTTGAAGAGGTTCCAGGAGGCAATGAAGACCAGCATTACTTTTCCCCGCTGGCACCTTTGCTGTGGCAGCAAAACCTGGACGTTTGTCTTTTTTGCTCTGGAGGCTACCGAAAGAGAAAACAGGTGCTTTTGAGGATGGAGTCCGCAGGAAAGCAGAGAGGGCCAAATTGTCTGTGGCATTTGAAGAGGTTCCAGGAGGCAGTGAGAAGAAGCATTACTTTTCCACGCTGGCACCTTTGCTGTGGCAGCAAAAGCTGGACGTTTGTCTTTTTATCACCGGAGGTTGCCGAAAGCGAAAAAAGGTGCTTTTGAGGATGGAGTCCGCAGGAAAGCAGAGAGGGCCAAATTGTCTGGGGCATTTGAAGAGGTTCCAGGAGGCAATGAGGACCAGCATCACTTTTCCCCGCTGGCACCTTTGCTGTGGCAGCAAAAGCTGGACGTTTGTCTTTTTTGCTCCGGAGGCTGCCGAAAGCGAAAACAGGTGCTTTTGAGGATGGAGTCCACAGGAAAGCAGAGAGGGCCAAATTGTCTGTGGCATTTGAAGAGGTTCCAGGAGGCAATGAAGACCAGCATTACTTTTCCCCGCTGGCACCTTTGCTGTGGCAGCAAAACCTGGACAATTGTCTTTTTTGCTCCGGAGGCTGCCGAAAGCGAAAACAGGTGCTTTTGAGGATGGAGTCCGCAGGAAAGCAGAGAGGGCCAAATTGTCTGGGGCATTTAAAAGAGTTCCAGGAGGCAGTGAGAACCAGCATTACTTTTCCCCGCTGGCACCTTTGCTGTGGCAGCAAAAGCTGGACGTTTGTCTTTTTTGCTCCGGAGGCTGCCGAAAGAGAAAACAGGTGCTTTTGAGGATGGAGTCCGCAGGAAAGCAGAGAGGGCCAAATTGTCTGGGGCATTTGAAAGAGTTCCAGGAGGCAGTGAGAACCAGCATTACTTTTCCCCGCTGTCACCTTTGCTGTGGCAGCAAAACCTGGACGTTTGTCTTTTTTGCTCCGGAGGCTGCCGAAAGAGAAAACAGGTGCTTTTGAGGATGGAGTCCGCAGGAAAGCAGAGAGGGCCAAATTGTCTGTGGCATTTGAAGAGGTTCCAGGAGGCAATGAAGACCAGCATTACTTTTCCCCGCTGGCACCTTCGCTGTGGCAGCAAAACGTGGACGTTTGTCTTTTTTGCTCCGGAGGCTGCCGAAAGCGAAAACAGGTGCTTTTGAGGATGGAGTCTGCAGGAAAGAAGAGAGGGCCAAATTGTCTGTGGCATTTGAAGGGGTTCCAGGAGGCAGTGAGGACCAGCATCACTTTTCCCCGCTGGCACCTTTGCTGTGGCAGCAAAACCTGGACGTTTGTCTTTTTACCACCGGAGGGCGCCGAAAGCGAAAACAGGTGCTTTTGAGGATGGAGTCCGCAGGAAAGCAGAGAGGGCCAAATTGTCTGGGGCATTTGAAAGGGTTCCAGGAGGCAGTGAGAACCAGCATTACTTTTCCCCGCTGGCACCTTTGCTGTGGCAGCAAAAGCTGGACGTTTGTCTTTTTTGCTCCTGAGGTTTCCAAAAGCGAAAACAGGTGCTTTTGAGGATGGAGTCCGCAGGAAAGCAGAGAGGGCCAAATTGTCTGTGACATTTGAAGAAGTTCCAGGAGGCAGTGAGAACCAGCATTACTTTTCCCCGCTGGCACCTTTGCTGTGGCAGCAAAAGCTGGACGTTTGTCTTTTTTGCTCCGGAGGTTGCCGAAAGCGAAAACAGGTGCTTTTGAGGATGGAGTCCGCAGGAAAGCAGAGAGGGCCAAATTGTCTGGGGCATTTGAAGAGGTTCCAGGAGGCAATGAAGACAAGCATTACTTTTCCCCGCTGGCACCTTTGCTGTGGCAGCAAAAGCTGGACGTTTGTCTTTTTTGCTCCGGAGGTTGCCGAAAGCGAAAAAAGGTGCTTTTGAGGATGGAGTCCGCAGGAAAGCAGTGAGGGCCAAATTGTCTGTGGCATTTGAAGAGGTTCCAGGAGGCAGTGAGAAGCAGCATTACTTTTCCACGCTGGCACCTTTGCTGTGGCAGCAAAAGCTGGACGTTTGTCTTTTTTGCTCCGGAGGTTGCCGAAAGCGAAAAAAGGTGCTTTTGAGGATGGAGTCCGCAGGAAAGCAGGGAGGGCCAAATTGTCTGGGGCATTTGAAGAGGTTCCAGGAGGCAATGAGGACCAGCATCACTTTTCCCCGCTGGCACCTTTGCTGTGGCAGCAAAAGCTGGACGTTTGTCTTTTTTGCTCCGGAGGCTGCCGAAAGCGAAAACAGGTGCTTTTGAGGATGGAGTCCGCAGGAAAGCAGAGAGGGCCAAATTGTCTGTGGCATTTGAAGAGGTTCCAGGAGGCAATGAAGACCAGCATTACTTTTCCCCGCTGGCACCTTTGCTGTGGCAGCAAAACCTGGACAATTGTCTTTTTTGCTCCGGAGGCTGCCGAAAGCGAAAACAGGTGCTTTTGAGGATGGAGTCCGCAGGAAAGCAGAGAGGGCCAAATTGTCTGGGGCATTTAAAAGAGTTCCAGGAGGCAGTGAGAACCAGCATTACTTTTCCCCGCTGGCACCTTTGCTGTGGCAGCAAAAGCTGGACGTTTGTCTTTTTTGCTCCGGAAGCTGCCGAAAGAGAAAACAGGTGCTTTTGAGGATGGAGTCCGCAGGAAAGCAGAGAGGGCCAAATTGTCTGTGGCATTTGAAAAGGTTCCAGGAGGCAGTGAGGACCAGCATTACTTTTCCCTGCTGGCACGTTTGCTGTGGCAGCAAAAGCTGGACGTTTGTCTTTTTTGCTCCGGAGGTTGCCGAAAGCGAAAACAGGTGCTTTTGAGGATGGAGTCCGCAGGAAAGCAGAGAGGGCCAAATTGTCTGTGGCATTTGAAGGGGTTCCAGGAGGCAGTGAGGACCAGCATCACTTTTCCCCGCTGGCACCTTTGCTGTGGCAGCAAAACCTGGACGTTTGTCTTTTTACCACCGGAGGGCGCCGAAAGCGAAAACAGGTGCTTTTGAGGATGGAGTCCGCAGGAAAGCAGAGAGGGCCAAATTGTCTGGGGCATTTGAAAGAGTTCCAGGAGGCAGTGAGAACCAGCATTACTTTTCCCCGCTGGCACCTTTGCTGTGGCAGCAAAAGCTGGACGTTTGTCTTTTTTGCTCCGGAGGCTGCCGAAAGCGAAAACAGGTGCTTTTGAGGATGGAGTCCGCAGGAAAGCAGAGAGGGCCAAATTGTCTGTGGCATTTGAAGAGGTTCCAGGAGGCAGTGAGAAGCAGCATTACTTTTCCACGCTGGCACCTTTGCTGTGGCAGCAAAAGCTGGACGTTTGTCTTTTTTGCTCCGGAGGTTGCCGAAAGCGAAAAAAGGTGCTTTTGAGGATGGAGTCCGCAGGAAAGCAGAGAGGGCCAAATTGTCTGTGGCATTTGACGAAGTTCCAGGAGGCAGTGAGAACCAGCATTACTTTTCCCCGCTGGCACCTTTGCTGTGGCAGCAAAAGCTGGACGTTTGTCTTTTTTGCTCCTGAGGTTGCCGAAAGCGAAAACAGGTGCTTTTGAGGATGGAGTCCGCAGGAAAGCAGAGAGTGCCAAATTGTCTGTGGCATTTGAAGAAGTTCCAGGAGGCAGTGAGGACCAGCATTACTTTTCCCCGCTGGCACCTTTGCTGTGGCAGCAAAAGCTGGACGTTTGTCTTTTTTGCTCCGGAGGCTGCCGAAAGCGAAAACAGGTGCTTTTGAGGATGGAGTCCGCAGGAAAGCAGAGAGGGCCTAATTGTCTGGGGCATTTGAAGAAGTTCCAGGAGGCAGTGAGAACCAGCATCACTTTTCCCCGCTGGCACCTTTGCTGTGGCAGCAAAAGCTGGACGTTTTTTTTTTTTGCTCCGGAGGCTGCCGAAAGCGAAAACAGGTGCTTTTGAGGATGGAGTCCGCAGGAAAGCAGAGAGGGCCAAATTGTCTGTGGCATTTGAAAGAGTTCCAGGAAGCAGTGATAACCAGCATTACTTTTCCCCGCTGGCACCTTTGCTGTGGCAGCAAAAGCTAGACGTTTGTCTTTTTTGCTCCGGAGGTTGCCGAAAGCGAAAACAGGTGCTTTTGAGGATGGAGTCCGCAGGAAAGCAGAGAGGGCCAAATTGTCTGTAGCATTTGAAGGGGTTCCAGGAGGCAGTGAGGACCAGCATCACTTTTCCCCGCTGGCACCTTTGCTGTGGCAGCAAAAGCTGGACGTTTGTCTTTTTACCACCGGAGGTTGCCGAAAGCGAAAACAGGTGCTTTTGAGGATGGAGTCCGCAGGAAAGCAGAGAGGGCCAAATTGTCTGGGGCATTTGAAAGGGTTCCAGGAGGCAGTGAGAACCAGCATTACTTTTCCCCGCTGGCACCTTTGCTGTGGCAGCAAAAGCTGGACGTTTGTCTTTTTTGCTCCGGAGGCTGCCGAAAGCGAAAACAGGTGCTTTTGAGGATGGAGTCCGCAGGAAAGCAGAGAGGGCCAAATTGTCTGTGACATTTGAAGAAGTTCCAGGAGGCAGTGAGAACCAGCATTACTTTTCCCCGCTGGCACCTTTGCTGTGGCAGCAAAACGTGGACGTTTGTCTTTTTTGCTCCGGAGGCTGCCGAAAGCGAAAACAGGTGCTTTTGAGGATGGAGTCCGCAGGAAAGCAGAGAGGGCCAAATTGTCTGGGGCATTTGAAAGAGTTCCAGGAGGCAGTGAGAACCAGCATTACTTTTCCCCGCTGGCATCTTTGCTGTGGCAGCAAAAGCTGGACGTTTGTCTTTTTTGCTCCGGAGGTTTCCAAAAGCGAAAACAGGTGCTTTTGAGGATGGAGTCCGCAGGAAAGCAGAGAGTGCCAAATTGTCTGTGGCATTTGAAGAAGTTCCAGGAGGCAGTGAGGACCAGCATTACTTTTCCCCGCTGGCACCTTTGCTGTGGCAGCAAAAGCTGGACGTTTGTCTTTTTTGCTCCGGAGGCTGCCGAAAGCGAAAACAGGTGCTTTTGAGGATGGAGTCCGCAGGAAAGCAGAGAGGGCCAAATTGTCTGTGGCATTTGAAAGAGTTCCAGGAAGCAGTGATAACCAGCATTACTTTTCCCCGCTGGCACCTTTGCTGTGGCAGCAAAAGCTGGACGTTTGTCTTTTTTGCTCCTGAGGTTTCCAAAAGCGAAAACAGGTGCTTTTGAGGATGGAGTCCGCAGGAAAGCAGAGAGGGCCAAATTGTCTGTGACATTTGAAGAAGTTCCAGGATTCAGTGAGAACCAGCATTACTTTTCCCCGCTGGCACCTTTGCTGTGGCAGCAAAAGCTGGACGTTTGTCTTTTTTGCTCCGGAGGTTGCCGAAAGCGAAAAAAGGTGCTTTTGAGTATGGAGTCCGCAGGAAAGCAGAGAGGGCCAAATTGTCTGGGGCATTTGAAGAGGTTCCAGGAGGCAATGAAGACCAGCATTACTTTTCCCCGCTGGCACCTTTGCTGTGGCAGCAAAACCTGGACGTTTGTCTTTTTTGCTCTGGAGGCTACAGAAAGAGAAAACAGGTGCTTTTGAGGATGGAGTCCGCAGGAAAGCAGAGAGGGCCAAATTGTCTGTGGCATTTGAAGAGGTTCCAGGAGGCAGTGAGAAGCAGCATTACTTTTCCACGCTGGCACCTTTGCTGTGGCAGCAAAAGCTGGACGTTTGTCTTTTTATCACCGGAGGTTGCCGAAAGCGAAAAAAGGTGCTTTTGAGGATGGAGTCCGCAGGAAAGCAGAGAGGGCCAAATTGTCTGGGGCATTTGAAGAGGTTCCAGGAGGCAATGAGGACCAGCATCACTTTTCCCCGCTGGCACCTTTGCTGTGGCAGCAAAAGCTGGACGTTTGTCTTTTTTGCTCCGGAGGCTGCCGAAAGCGAAAACAGGTGCTTTTGAGGATGGAGTCCACAGGAAAGCAGAGAGGGCCAAATTGTCTGTGGCATTTGAAGAGGTTCCAGGAGGCAATGAAGACCAGCATTACTTTTCCCCGCTGGCACCTTTGCTGTGGCAGCAAAACCTGGACAATTGTCTTTTTTGCTCCGGAGGCTGCCGAAAGCGAAAACAGGTGCTTTTGAGGATGGAGTCCGCAGGAAAGCAGAGAGGGCCAAATTGTCTGGGGCATTTAAAAGAGTTCCAGGAGGCAGTGAGAACCAGCATTACTTTTCCCTGCTGGCACCTTTGCTGTGGCAGCAAAAGCTGGACGTTTGTCTTTTTTGCTCCGGAGGCTGCCGAAAGAGAAAACAGGTGCTTTTGAGGATGGAGTCCGCAGGAAAGCAGAGAGGGCCAAATTGTCTGGGGCATTTGAAAGAGTTCCAGGAGGCAGTGAGAACCAGCATTACTTTTCCCCGCTGTCACCTTTGCTGTGGCAGCAAAACCTGGACGTTTGTCTTTTTTGCTCCGGAGGCTGCCGAAAGAGAAAACAGGTGCTTTTGAGGATGGAGTCCGCAGGAAAGCAGAGAGGGCCAAATTGTCTGTGGCATTTGAAGAGGTTCCAGGAGGCAATGAAGACCAGCATTACTTTTCCCCGCTGGCACCTTCGCTGTGGCAGCAAAACGTGGACGTTTGTCTTTTTTGCTCCGGAGGCTGCCGAAAGCGAAAACAGGTGCTTTTGAGGATGGAGTCTGCAGGAAAGAAGAGAGGGCCAAATTGTCTGTGGCATTTGAAGGGGTTCCAGGAGGCAGTGAGGACCAGCATCACTTTTCCCCGCTGGCACCTTTGCTGTGGCAGCAAAACCTGGACGTTTGTCTTTTTACCACCGGAGGGCGCCGAAAGCGAAAACAGGTGCTTTTGAGGATGGAGTCCGCAGGAAAGCAGAGAGGGCCAAATTGTCTGGGGCATTTGAAAGGGTTCCAGGAGGCAGTGAGAACCAGCATTACTTTTCCCCGCTGGCACCTTTGCTGTGGCAGCAAAAGCTGGACGTTTGTCTTTTTTGCTCCTGAGGTTTCCAAAAGCGAAAACAGGTGCTTTTGAGGATGGAGTCCGCAGGAAAGCAGAGAGGGCCAAATTGTCTGTGACATTTGAAGAAGTTCCAGGAGGCAGTGAGAACCAGCATTACTTTTCCCCGCTGGCACCTTTGCTGTGGCAGCAAAAGCTGGACGTTTGTCTTTTTTGCTCCGGAGGTTGCCGAAAGCGAAAACAGGTGCTTTTGAGGATGGAGTCCGCAGGAAAGCAGAGAGGGCCAAATTGTCTGGGGCATTTGAAGAGGTTCCAGGAGGCAATGAAGACAAGCATTACTTTTCCCCGCTGGCACCTTTGCTGTGGCAGCAAAAGCTGGACGTTTGTCTTTTTTGCTCCGGAGGTTGCCGAAAGCGAAAAAAGGTGCTTTTGAGGATGGAGTCCGCAGGAAAGCAGTGAGGGCCAAATTGTCTGTGGCATTTGAAGAGGTTCCAGGAGGCAGTGAGAAGCAGCATTACTTTTCCACGCTGGCACCTTTGCTGTGGCAGCAAAAGCTGGACGTTTGTCTTTTTTGCTCCGGAGGTTGCCGAAAGCGAAAAAAGGTGCTTTTGAGGATGGAGTCCGCAGGAAAGCAGGGAGGGCCAAATTGTCTGGGGCATTTGAAGAGGTTCCAGGAGGCAATGAGGACCAGCATCACTTTTCCCCGCTGGCACCTTTGCTGTGGCAGCAAAAGCTGGACGTTTGTCTTTTTTGCTCCGGAGGCTGCCGAAAGCGAAAACAGGTGCTTTTGAGGATGGAGTCCGCAGGAAAGCAGAGAGGGCCAAATTGTCTGTGGCATTTGAAGAGGTTCCAGGAGGCAATGAAGACCAGCATTACTTTTCCCCGCTGGCACCTTTGCTGTGGCAGCAAAACCTGGACAATTGTCTTTTTTGCTCCGGAGGCTGCCGAAAGCGAAAACAGGTGCTTTTGAGGATGGAGTCCGCAGGAAAGCAGAGAGGGCCAAATTGTCTGGGGCATTTAAAAGAGTTCCAGGAGGCAGTGAGAACCAGCATTACTTTTCCCCGCTGGCACATTTGCTGTGGCAGCAAAAGCTGGACGTTTGTCTTTTTTGCTCCGGAAGCTGCCGAAAGAGAAAACAGGTGCTTTTGAGGATGGAGTCCGCAGGAAAGCAGAGAGGGCCAAATTGTCTGTGGCATTTGAAAAGGTTCCAGGAGGCAGTGAGGACCAGCATTACTTTTCCCTGCTGGCACGTTTGCTGTGGCAGCAAAAGCTGGACGTTTGTCTTTTTTGCTCCGGAGGTTGCCGAAAGCGAAAACAGGTGCTTTTGAGGATGGAGTCCGCAGGAAAGCAGAGAGGGCCAAATTGTCTGTGGCATTTGAAGGGGTTCCAGGAGGCAGTGAGGACCAGCATCACTTTTCCCCGCTGGCACCTTTGCTGTGGCAGCAAAACCTGGACGTTTGTCTTTTTACCACCGGAGGGCGCCGAAAGCGAAAACAGGTGCTTTTGAGGATGGAGTCCGCAGGAAAGCAGAGAGGGCCAAATTGTCTGGGGCATTTGAAAGAGTTCCAGGAGGCAGTGAGAACCAGCATTACTTTTCCCCGCTGGCACCTTTGCTGTGGCAGCAAAAGCTGGACGTTTGTCTTTTTTGCTCCGGAGGCTGCCGAAAGCGAAAACAGGTGCTTTTGAGGATGGAGTCCGCAGGAAAGCAGAGAGGGCCAAATTGTCTGTGGCATTTGAAGAGGTTCCAGGAGGCAGTGAGAAGCAGCATTACTTTTCCACGCTGGCACCTTTGCTGTGGCAGCAAAAGCTGGACGTTTGTCTTTTTTGCTCCGGAGGTTGCCGAAAGCGAAAAAAGGTGCTTTTGAGGATGGAGTCCGCAGGAAAGCAGAGAGGGCCAAATTGTCTGTGGCATTTGACGAAGTTCCAGGAGGCAGTGAGAACCAGCATTACTTTTCCCCGCTGGCACCTTTGCTGTGGCAGCAAAAGCTGGACGTTTGTCTTTTTTGCTCCTGAGGTTGCCGAAAGCGAAAACAGGTGCTTTTGAGGATGGAGTCCGCAGGAAAGCAGAGAGTGCCAAATTGTCTGTGGCATTTGAAGAAGTTCCAGGAGGCAGTGAGGACCAGCATTACTTTTCCCCGCTGGCACCTTTGCTGTGGCAGCAAAAGCTGGACGTTTGTCTTTTTTGCTCCGGAGGCTGCCGAAAGCGAAAACAGGTGCTTTTGAGGATGGAGTCCGCAGGAAAGCAGAGAGGGCCTAATTGTCTGGGGCATTTGAAGAAGTTCCAGGAGGCAGTGAGAACCAGCATCACTTTTCCCCGCTGGCACCTTTGCTGTGGCAGCAAAAGCTGGACGTTTGTCTTTTTTGCTCCGGAGGCTGCCGAAAGCGAAAACAGGTGCTTTTGAGGATGGAGTCCGCAGGAAAGCAGAGAGGGCCAAATTGTCTGTGGCATTTGAAAGAGTTCCAGGAAGCAGTGATAACCAGCATTACTTTTCCCCGCTGGCACCTTTGCTGTGGCAGCAAAAGCTGGACGTTTGTCTTTTTTGCTCCGGAGGTTGCCGAAAGCGAAAACAGGTGCTTTTGAGGATGGAGTCCGCAGGAAAGCAGAGAGGGCCAAATTGTCTGTAGCATTTGAAGGGGTTCCAGGAGGCAGTGAGGACCAGCATCACTTTTCCCCGCTGGCACCTTTGCTGTGGCAGCAAAAGCTGGACGTTTGTCTTTTTACCACCGGAGGGCGCTGAAAGCGAAAAAAGGTGCTTTTGAGGATGGAGTCCGCAGGAAAGCAGAGAGGGCCAAATTGTCTGGGGCATTTGAAGAGGTTCCAGGAGGCAATGTAGACCAGCATTACTTTTCCCCGCTGGCACCTTTGCTGTGGCAGCAAAAGCTGGACGTTTGTCTTTTTTGCTCCGGAGGCTGCCGAAAGCGAAAACAGGTGCTTTTGAGGATGGAGTCCGCAGGAAAGCAGAGAGGGCCAAATTGTCTGGGGCACTTGAAAGAGTTCCAGGAGGCAGTGAGAACCAGCATTACTTTTCCCCGCTGGCACCTTTGCTGTGGCAGCAAAAGCTGGACGTTTGTCTTTTTTGCTCTGGAGGCTGCCGAAAGAGAAAACAGGTGCTTTTGAGGATGGAGTCCGCAGGAAAGCAGAGAGTGCCAAATTGTCTGTGGCATTTAAAGAAGTTCCAGGAGGCAGTGAGGATCAGCATTACTTTTCCCCGCTGGCACCTTTGCTGTGGCAGCAAAAGCTGGACGTTTGTCTTTTTTGCTCCGGAAACTGCCGAAAGCGAAAAAAGGTGCTTTTGAGGATGGAGTCCGCAGGAAAGCAGAGAGGGCCTAATTGTCTGGGCCATTTGAAAGGGTTCCAGGAGGCAGTGAGAACCAGCATCACTTTTCCCCGCTGGCACCTTTGCTGTGGCAGCAAAAGCTGGACGTTTGTCTTTTTACCACCGGAGGTTGCCGAAAGCGAAAACAGGTGCTTTTGAGGATGGAGTCCGCAGGAAAGCAGAGAGGGCCAAATTTTCTGGGGCATTTGAAAGAGTTCCACGAAGCAGTGATAACCAGCATTACTTTTCCCCGCTGGCACCTTTGCTGTGGCAGCAAAACCTGGACGTTTGTCTTTTTTGCTCCGGAGGCTGCCGAAAGCGAAAACAGGTGCTTTTGAGGATGGAGTCCGCAGGAAAGCAGAGAGGGCCAAATTGTCTGGGGCATTTGAAGAGGTTCCAGGAGGCAATGTAGACCAGCATTACTTTTCCCCGCTGGCACCTTTGCTGTGGCAGCAAAACGTGGACGTTTGTCTTTTTTGCTCCGGAGGCTGCCGAAAGCGAAAACAGGTGCTTTTGAGGATGGAGTCCGCAGGAAAGCAGAGAGGGCCAAATTGTCTGGGGCACTTGAAAGAGTTCCAAGAGGCAGTGAGAACCAGCATTACTTTTCCCCGCTGGCACCTTTGCTGTGGCAGCAAAAGCTGGACGTTTGTCTTTTTTGCTCTGGAGGCTGCCGAAAGAGAAAACAGGTGCTTTTGAGGATGGAGTCCGCAGGAAAGCAGAGAGTGCCAAATTGTCTGTGGCATTTGAAGAAGTTCCAGGAGGCAGTGAGGATCAGCATTACTTTTCCCCGCTGGCACCTTTGCTGTGGCAGCAAAACGTGGACGTTTGTCTTTTTTGCTCCGGAGGCTGCCGAAAGCGAAAACAGATGCTTTTGAGGATGGAGTCCGCAGGAAAGCAGAGAGGGCCAAATTGTCTGGGGCATTTGAAAGGGTTCCAGGAGGCAGTGAGAACCAGCATCACTTTTCCCTGCTGGCACCTTTGCTGTGGCAGCAAAAGCTGGACGTTTGTCTTTTTTGCTCCGGAGGTTGCTGAAAGCGAAAAAAGGTGCTTTTGAGGATGGAGTCCGCAGGAAAGCAGAGAGGGCCTAATTGTCTGGGGCATTTGAAAGGGTTCCAGGAGGCAGTGAGAACCAGCATCACTTTTCCCTGCTGGCACCTTTGCTGTGGCAGCAAAAGCTGGACGTTTGTCTTTTTTGCTCCGGAGGTTGCCGAAAGCGAAAACAGGTGCTTTTGAGGATGGAGTCCGCAGGAAAGCAGAGAGGGCCAAATTGTCTGTGGCATTTGAAGGGGTTCCAGGAGGCAGTGAGGACCAGCATCACTTTTCCCCGCTGGCACCTTTGCTGTGGCAGCAAAACCTGGACGTTTGTCTTTTTACCACCGGAGGGTGCCGAAAGCGAAAACAGGTGCTTTTGAGGATGGAGTCCGCAGGAAAGCAGAGAGGGCCAAATTGTCTGGGGCATTTGAAAGAGTTCCAGGAGGCAGTGAGAACCAGCATTACTTTTCCCCGCTGGCACCTTTGCTGTGGCAGCAAAAGCTGGACGTTTGTCTTTTTTGCTCCTGAGGTTGCCGAAAGCGAAAACAGGTGCTTTTGAGGATGGAGTCCGCAGGAAAGCAGAGAGTGCCAAATTGTCTGTGGCATTTGAAGAAGTTCCAGGAGGCAGTGAGGACCAGCATTACTTTTCCCCGCTGGCACCTTTGCTGTGGCAGCAAAAGCTGGACGTTTGTCTTTTTTGCTCCGGAGGCTGCCGAAAGCGAAAACAGGTGCTTTTGAGGATGGAGTCCGCAGGAAAGCAGAGAGGGCCAAATTGTCTGTGGCATTTGAAAGAGTTCCAGGAAGCAGTGATAACCAGCATTACTTTTCCCCGCTGGCACCTTTGCTGTGGCAGCAAAAGCTGGACGTTTGTCTTTTTTGCTCCGGAGGTTGCCGAAAGCGAAAACAGGTGCTTTTGAGGATGGAGTCCGCAGGAAAGCAGAGAGGGCCAAATTGTCTGTAGCATTTGAAGGGGTTCCAGGAGGCAGTGAGGACCAGCATCACTTTTCCCCGCTGGCACCTTTGCTGTGGCAGCAAAAGCTGGACGTTTGTCTTTTTACCACCGGAGGGCGCTGAAAACGAAAAAAGGTGCTTTTGAGGATGGAGTCCGCAGGAAAGCAGAGAGGGCCAAATTGTCTGGGGCATTTGAAGAGGTTCCAGGAGGCAATGTAGACCAGCATTACTTTTCCCCGCTGGCACCTTTGCTGTGGCAGCAAAAGCTGGACGTTTGTCTTTTTTGCTCCGGAGGCTGCCGAAAGCGAAAACAGGTGCTTTTGAGGATGGAGTCCGCAGGAAAGCAGAGAGGGCCAAATTGTCTGGGGCACTTGAAAGAGTTCCAGGAGGCAGTGAGAACCAGCATTACTTTTCCCCGCTGGCACCTTTGCTGTGGCAGCAAAAGCTGGACGTTTGTCTTTTTTGCTCTGGAGGCTGCCGAAAGCGAAAAAAGGTGCTTTTGAGGATGGAGTCCGCAGGAAAGCAGAGAGTGCCAAATTGTCTGTGGCATTTGAAGAAGTTCCAGGAGGCAGTGAGGATCAGCATTAC
Source organism: Vanellus vanellus (assembly GCF_965231255.1). Lineage (NCBI taxonomy): Eukaryota > Metazoa > Chordata > Aves > Charadriiformes > Charadriidae > Vanellus > Vanellus vanellus. The sequence goes on along the minus strand of NW_028128020.1, from coordinate 30,641 downwards.
TTTTCACCGCTGGCACCTTTGCTGTGGCAGCAAAAGCTGGACGTTTGTCTTTTTACCACCGGAGGTTGCGAAAGCGAAAACAGGTGCTTTTGAGGATGGAGTCCGCAGGAAAGCAGAGAGGGCCAAATTGTCTGGGGCATTTGAAAGAGTTCCACGAAGCAGTGATAACCAGCATTACTTTTCCCCGCTGGCACCTTTGCTGTGGCAGCAAAAGCTGGACGTTTGTCTTTTTTGCTCCGGAGGCTGCCGAAAGCGAAAACAGGTGCTTTTGAGGATGGAGTCCGCAGGAAAGCAGAGAGGGCCAAATTGTCTGGGGCATTTGAAGAGGTTCCAGGAGGCAATGTAGACCAGCATTACTTTTCCCCGCTGGCACCTTTGCTGTGGCAGCAAAACGTGGACGTTTGTCTTTTTTGCTCCGGAGGCTGCCGAAAGCGAAAACAGGTGCTTTTGAGGATGGAGTCCGCAGGAAAGCAGAGAGGGCCAAATTGTCTGGGGCACTTGAAAGAGTTCCAAGAGGCAGAGAGAACCAGCATTACTTTTCCCCGCTGGCACCTTTGCTGTGGCAGCAAAAGCTGGACGTTTGTCTTTTTTTCTCTGGAGGCTGCCGAAAGAGAAAACAGGTGCTTTTGAGGATGGAGTCCGCAGGAAAGCAGAGAGTGCCAAATTGTCTGTGGCATTTGAAGAAGTTCCAGGAGGCAGTGAGGATCAGCATTACTTTTCCCCGCTGGCACCTTTGCTGTGGCAGCAAAACGTGGACGTTTGTCTTTTTTGCTCCGGAGGCTGCCGAAAGCGAAAACAGATGCTTTTGAGGATGGAGTCCGCAGGAAAGCAGAGAGGGCCTAATTGTCTGGGGCATTTGAAAGGGTTCCAGGAGGCAGTGAGAACCAGCATCACTTTTCCCTGCTGGCACCTTTGCTGTGGCAGCAAAAGCTGGACGTTTGTCTTTTTTGCTCCGGAGGTTGCAGAAAGCGAAAACAGGTGCTTTTGAGGATGGAGTCCGCAGGAAAGCAGAGAGGGCCAAATTGTCTGGGGCATTTGAAAGAGTTCCACGAAGCAGTGATAACCAGCATTACTTTTCCCTGCTGGCACCTTTGCTGTGGCCGCAAAAGCTGGACGTTTGTCTTTTTTGCTCCGGAGGCTGCCGAAAGCGAAAACAGGTGCTTTTGAGGATGGAGTCCGCAGGAAAGCAGAGAGGGCCAAATTGTCTGTGGCATTTGAAGGGGTTCCAGGAGGCAGTGAGAACCAGCATCACTTTTCCCCGCTGGCACCTTTGCTGTGGCAGCAAAAGCTGGACGTTTGTCTTTTTACCACCGGAGGGCGCCGAAAGCGAAAAAAGGTGCTTTTGAGGATGGAGTCCGCAGGAAAGCAGAGAGGGCCAAATTGTCTGGGGCATTTGAAGAAGTTCCAGGAGGCAGTGAGAACCAGCATTACTTTTCCCCGCTGGCACACATGCTGTGGCAGCAAAAGCTGGACCTTTGTCTTTTTTGCTCCGGAGGCTGCCGAAAGCGAAAAAAGGTGCTTTTGAGGATGGAGTCCGCAGGAAAGCAGAGAGGGCCAAATTGTCTGGGGCATTTGAAGAGGTTCCAGGAGGCAATGAAGACCAGCATTACTTTTTCCCGCTGGCACCTTTGCTGTGGCAGCAAAACGTGGACGTTTGTCTTTTTTGCTCCGGAGGCTGCCGAAAGCGAAAACAGGTGCTTTTGAGGATGGAGTCTGCAGGAAAGCAGAGAGGGCCAAATTGTCTGTGGCAATTGAAAGAGTTCCAGGAAGCAGTGATAACCAGCATTACTTTTCCCCGCTGGCACCTTTGCTGTGGCAGCAAAAGCTGGACGTTTGTCTTTTTTGCTCCGGAGGTTGCCGAAAGCGAAAAAAGGTGCTTTTGAGGATGGAGTCCGCAGGAAAGCAGAGAGGGCCTAATTGTCTGTGGCATTTGAAGGGGTTCCAGGAGGCAGTGAGGACCAGCATCACTTTTCCCCGCTGGCACCTTTGCTGTGGCAGCAAAAGCTGGACGTTTGTCTTTTTACCACCGGAGTTTGCCGAAAGCGAAAACAGGTGCTTTTGAGGATGGAGTCCGCAGGAAAGCAGAGAGGGCCAAATTGTCTGTGGCATTTGAAGAAGTTCCAGGAGGCAGTGAGGACCAGCATCACTTTTCCCCGCTGGCACCTTTGCTGTGGCAGCAAAACCTGGACGTTTGTCTTTTTTGCTCCTGAGGTTGCCGAAAGCGAAAACAGGTGCTTTTGAGGATGGAGTCCGCAGGAAAGCAGAGAGTGCCAAATTGTCTGTGGCATTTGAAGAAGTTCCAGGAGGCAGTGATAACCAGCATTACTTTTCCCCGCTGGCACCTTTGCTGTGGCAGCAAAAGCTGGACGTTTGTCTTTTTTGCTCCGGAGGCTGCCGAAAGCGAAAACAGGTGCTTTTGAGGATGGAGTCCGCAGGAAAGCAGAGAGGGCCAAATTGTCTGGGGCATTTGAAAGGTTCCAGGAGGCAGTGAGAACCAGCATTACTTTTCCCCGCTGGCACCTTTGCTGTGGCAGCAAAACCTGGACGTTTGTCTTTTTTGCTCCGGAGGCTGCCGAAAGCGAAAACAGGTGCTTTTGAGGATGGAGTCCGCAGGAAAGCAGAGAGGGCCAAATTGTCTGTGGCATTTGAAGAGGTTCCAGGAGGCAATGAAGACCAGCATTACTTTTCCCCGCTGGCACTTTGCTGTGGCAGCAAAACGTGGACTTGGTCTTTTTTGCTCCGGAGGCTGCCGAAAGCGAAAACAGGTGCTTTTGAGGATGGAGTCCGCAGGAAAGCAGAGAGTGCCAAATTGTCTGTGGCATTTGAAGAAGTTCCAGGAGGCAGTGATAACCAGCATTACTTTTCCCCGCTGGCACCTTTGCTGTGGCAGCAAAACGTGGACGTTTGTCTTTTTTGCTCCGGAGGCTGCCGAAAGCGAAAACAGGTGCTTTTGAGGATGGAGTCCGCAGGAAAGCAGAGAGGGCCAAATTGTCTGGGGCATTTGAAAGGGTTCCAGGAGGCAGTGAGAACCAGCATTACTTTTCCCCGCTGGCACCTTTGCTGTGGCAGCAAAAGCTGGACGTTTGTCTTTTTACCACCGGCGGGCGCCGAAAGCGAAAACAGGTGCTTTTGAGGATGGAGTCCGCAGGAAAGCAGAGAGGGCCAAATTGTCTGGGGCATTTGAAAGGGTTCCAGGAGGCAGTGAGAACCAGCATTACTTTTCCCCGCTGGCACCTTTGCTGTGGCAGCAAAAGCTGGACGTTTGTCTTTTTACCACCGGAGGGCGCCGAAAGCGAAAACAGGTGCTTTTGAGGATGGAGTCCGCAGGAAAGCAGAGAGGGCCAAATTGTCTGGGCATTTGAAAGAGTTCCAGGAGGCAGTGAGAACCAGCATTACTTTTCCCCGCTGGCACCTTTGCTGTGGCAGCAAAAGCTGGACGTTTGTCTTTTTTGCTCCAGAGGTTTCCAAAAGCGAAAACAGGTGCTTTTGAGGATGGAGTCCGCAGGAAAGCAGAGAGGGCCAAATTGTCTGTGACATTTGAAGAAGTTCCAGGAGACAGTGAGAACCAGCATTACTTTTCCCCGCTGGCACCTTTGCTGTGGCAGCAAAACCTGGACGTTTGTCTTTTTGCTCCGGAGGTTGCCGAAAGGGAAAAAAGGTGCTTTTGAGGATGGAGTCCGCAGGAAAGCAGAGAGGGCCAAATTGTCTGGGGCATTTGAAGAGGTTTCAGGAGGCAATGAAGACCAGCATTACTTTTCCCCGCTGGCACCTTTGCTGTGGCAGCAAATCTTGGACGTTTGTCTTTTTTGCTCCGGAGGCTGCCGAAAGCGAAAACAGGTGCTTTTGAGGATGGAGTCCGCAGGAAAGCAGAGAGTGCCAAATTGTCTGGGGCATTTGAAAGAGTTCCAGGAGGCAGTGAGAACCAGCATTACTTTTCCCCGCTGGCACCTTTGCTGTGGCAGCAAAACGTGGACGTTTGTCTTTTTTGCTCCGGAGGCTGCCGAAAGCGAAAACAGGTGCTTTTGAGGATGGAGTCCGCAGGAAAGCAGAGAGGGCCAAATTGTCTGTGGCATTTGAAGGGGTTTCAGGAGGCAGTGAGAACCAGCATCACTTTTCCCCGCTGGCACCTTTGCTGTGGCAGCAAAAGCTGGACGTTTGTTTTCATTGCTCCGGAGGCTGCCGAAAACGAAAACAGGTGCTTTTGAGGATGGAGTCCGCAGGAAAGCAGAGAGGGCCAAATTGTCTGTGGCATTTGAAAGGGTTCCAGGAGACAGTGAGAACCAGCATTACTTTTCCCCGCTGGCACCTTTGCTGTGGCAGCAAAACCTGGACGTTTGTCTTTTTTGCTCCGGAGGCTGCCGAAAGCGAAAACAGGTGCTTTTGAGGATGGAGTCCGCAGGAAAGCAGAGCTGGCCAAATTGTCTGGGGCATTTGAAAGAGTTCCAGGAGGCAGTGAGAACCAGCATTACTTTTCCCCGCTGGCACCTTTGCTGTGGCAGCAAAAGCTGGACGTTTGTCTTTTTTGCTCCTGAGGTTTCCAAAAGCGAAAACAGGTGCTTTTGAGGATGGAGTCCGCAGGAAAGCAGAGAGGGCCAAATTGTCTGGGGCATTTGAAGAGGTTCCAGGAGGCAATGAAGACCAGCATTACTTTTCCCCGCTGGCACCTTTGCTGTGGCAGCAAAACGTGGACGTTTGTCTTTTTTGCTCCGGAGGCTGCCGAAAGCGAAAACAGGTGCTTTTGAGGATGGAGTCCGCAGGAAAGCAGAGAGTGCCAAATTGTCTGTGGCATTTGAAGAGGTTCCAGGAGGCAGTGATAACCAGCATTACTTTTCCCCGCTGGCTCCTTTGCTGTGGCAGCAAAACCTGGACATTTGTCTTTTTTGCTCCGGAGGTTGCCGAAAGCGAAAACAGGTGCTTTTGAGGATGGAGTCCGCAGGAAAGCAGAGAGGGCCAAATTGTCTGGGGCATTTGAAAGGGTTCCAGGAGGCAGTGAGAACCAGCATTACTTTTCCCCGCTGGCACCTTTGCTGTGGCAGCAAAACCTGGACGTGTTTCTTTTTTGCTCCGGAGGTTGCCGAAAGCAAAAACAGGTGCTTTTGAGGATGGAGTCCGCAGGAAAGTAGAGAGGGCCAAATTGTCTGGGGCATTTGAAAGGGTTCCAGGAGACAGTGAGAACCAGCATTACTTTTCCCCGCTGGCACCTTTGCTGTGGCAGCAAAACCTGGACGTTTGTCTTTTTACCACCGGAGGGCGCCGAAAGCGAAAACAGGTGCTTTTGAGGATGGAGTCCGCAGGAAAGCAGAGAGGGCCAAATTGTCTGGGGCATTTGAAAGAGTTCCAGGAGGCAGTGAGAACCAGCATTACTTTTCCCGCTGGCACCTTTGCTGTGGCAGCAAAAGCTGGACGTTTGTCTTTTTACCACCGGAGGGCGCCGAAAGTGAAAAAAGGTGCTTTTGAGGATGGAGTCCGCAGGAAAGCAGAGAGGGCCAAATTGTCTGGGGCATTTGAAGAGGTTCCAGGAGGCAATGAAGACCAGCATTACTTTTCCCCGCTGGCACCTTTGCTGTGGCAGCAAAACCTGGACGTTTGTCTTTTTTGCTCCGGAGGCTGCCGAAAGCGAAAACAGGTGCTTTTGAGGATGGAGTCCGCAGGAAAGCAGAGAGGGCCAAATTGTCTGGGGCATTTGAAAGGGTTCCAGGAGGCAGTGAGAACCAGCATTACTTTTCCCCGCTGGCACCTTTGCTGTGGCAGCAAAAGCTGGACGTTTGTCTTTTTTGCTCCGGAGGCTGCCGAAAGAGAAAACAGGTGCTTTTGAGGATGGAGTCCGCAGGAAAGCAGAGAGGGCCAAATTGTCTGGAGCATTTGAAGAGGTTCCAGGAGGCAATGAAGACCAGCATTACTTTTCCCCGCTGGCACCTTTGCTGTGGCAGCAAAAGCTGGACGTTTGTCTTTTTTGCTCCGGAGGCTGCCGAAAGCGAAAACAGGTGCTTTTGAGGATGGAGTCCGCAGGAAAGCAGAGAGTGCCAAATTGTCTGTGGCATTTGAAGATGTTCCAGGAGGCAGTGATAACCAGCATTACTTTTCCCCGCTGGCTCCTTTGCTGTGGCAGCAAAACCTGGACATTTGTCTTTTTTGCTCCGGAGGTTGCCGAAAGCGAAAACAGGTGCTTTTGAGGATGGAGTCCGCAGGAAAGCAGAGAGTGCCAAATTGTCTGTGGCATTTGAAGAAGTTCCAGGAGGCAGTGATAACCAGCATTACTTTTCCCCGCTGGCACCTTTGCTGTGGCAGCAAAAGCTGGACGTGTTTCTTTTTTGCTCTGGAGGTTGCCGAAAGCGAAAACAGGTGCTTTTGAGGATGGAGTCCGCAGGAAAGTAGAGAGGGCCAAATTGTCTGTGGCATTTGAAAGAGTTCCAGGAAGCAGTGAGAACCAGCATTACTTTTCCCCGCTGGCACCTTTGCTGTGGCAGCAAAAGCTGGACGTTTTTCTTTTTACCACCGGAGGGCGCCGAAAGCGAAAACAGGTGCTTTTGAGGATGGAGTCCGCAGGAAAGCAGAGAGGGCCAAATTGTCTGGGGCATTTGAAAGAGTTCCAGGAGGCAGTGAGAACCAGCATTACTTTTCCCCGCTGGCACCTTTGCTGTGGCAGCAAAAGCTGGACGTTTGTCTTTTTTGCTCCTGAGGTTTCCAAAAGCGAAAACAGGTGCTTTAGAGGATGGAGTCCGCAGGAAAGCAGAGAGGGCCAAATTGTCTGGGGCATTTGAAGAAGTTCCAGGAGGCAGTGAGAACCAGCATTACTTTTCCCCGCTGGCACCTTTGCTGTGGCAGCAAAAGCTGGACGTTTGTCTTTTTTGCTCCTGAGGTTTCCAAAAGCGAAAACAGGTGCTTTTGAGGATGGAGTCCGCAGGAAAGCAGAGAGGGCCAAATTGTCTGGGGCATTTGAAGAAGTTCCAGGAGGCAGTGAGAACCAGCATTACTTTTCCCCGCTGGCACCTTTGCTGTGGCAGCAAAAGCTGGACGTTTGTCTTTTTTGCTCCTGAGGTTTCCAAAAGCGAAAACAGTTGCTTTTGAGGATGGAGTCCGCAGGAAAGCAGAGAGGGCCAAATTGTCTGTGACATTTGAAGAAGTTCCAGGAGGCAGTGAGAACCAGCATTACTTTTCCCCGCTGGCACCTTTGCTGTGGCAGCAAAACTTGGACGTTTGTCTTTTTTGCTCCGGAGGTTGCCGAAAGTGAAAAAAGGTGCTTTTGAGGATGGAGTCCGCAGGAAAGCAGAGAGGGCCAAATTGTCTGGTGCATTTGAAGAGGTTCCAGGTGGCAATGAAGACCAGCATTACTTTTCCCCGCTGGCACCTTTGCTGTGGCAGCAAAACCTGGACAATTGTCTTTTTTGCTCCGGAGGCTGCCGAAAGCGAAAACAGGTGCTTTTGAGGATGGAGTCCGCAGGAAAGCAGAGAGGGCCAAATTGTCTGGGGCATTTGAAAGAGTTCCAGGAGGCAGTGAGAACCAGCATTACTTTTCCCTGCTGGCACCTTTGCTGTGGCAGCAAAAGCTGGACGTTTGTCTTTTTTGCTCCGGAGGCTGCTGAAAGAGAAAACAGGTGCTTTTGAGGATGGAGTCCGCAGGAAAGCAGAGAGGGCCAAATTGTCTGTGGCATTTGAAAGAGTTCCAGGAAGCAGTGATAACCAGCATTACTTTTCCCCGCTGGCACCTTTGCTGTGGCAGCAAAAGCTAGACGTTTGTCTTTTTTGCTCCGGAGGTTGCCGAAAGCGAAAACAGGTGCTTTTGAGAATCATAGAATCAGTGAGGTTGGAAGGGACCTTTAAGATCATCAAGTCCAACCATTAACCTACCCTGATAAAAACACCACCACTCCTAAACCATGTCCGTAAGCACCTCATCTTTCCTTTTCTTAAACACCTCCAGGGATGGTGAATCCACCACCTCTCTGGGCAGCTTATTCCAATGTTTAATAACCCTTTCAGTGAAAAAATGCTTCCTAACATCTAATCTAAACCTGCCCTGACATAACTTGAACCCATTTCCTCTTGTCCTATCACTTGTCGCCAGGGAGAAGAGGTCAGCTCCCATCTCTCTAAAACCTCCTTTCAGGTAGTTGTAGAGGGTGATAAGGTCTCCCCTCAGCCTCCTCTTCTCCAGGCTAAACAACCCCAGATCCCTCAGTCGTTCCTCATAAGGTTTGCCCTCCAGACCCTTCACCAGCTTTGTAGCCCTTCTCTGGACACGCTCCAACACCTCAATGTCCTTCTTGTAGTGAGGGGCCCAAAACTGAACACAGTACTCGAGGTGAGGCCTCACCAGTGCCGAGTACAGGGGGATGATTACTTCCCTAGTCTGGCTCACCACACTATTCCTGATGCAGGCCAGGATGGTGTTGGCCTTCTTGGCTGCCTGGGCACACTGCTGGTTCATGCTCAGCCGGTTGTCCACCAACACCCCCAGGTCCTTTTCTGCCAGGCAGCTTTCGAGCCACTCCGCCCCCAGTCTGTAGCGCTGCATGGGGTTGTTGTGACCCAAGTGCAGGACCCGACACTTGGCCTTGTTGAACCTCATACCATTGGCCTCAGCCCATCTGTCCAGCCTGTCCAGATCCCTCTGCAGAGCCAATCTACCCTCAAGCAGATCAACACGCCCCCCCAGTTTAGTGTCGTCTGCGAACTTACTGAGGGAGCACTCGATCCCCTCATCCAGATCGTTGATAAAGATATTAAAGAGAAAGGGCCCCAGCATCGATCCCTGGGGGACACCACTCGTCACTGGACACCAACTGGATTTAACTCCATTTACCACCACTCTCTGGACACGGCCATCCAGCCAGTTTTTTACCCAACGAAGAGTATACCTGTCCAGGCCATGAGCAGCCAGTTTCTCCAGGAGAATGCTATGGGAAACGGTGTCAAAAGCCTTGCAAAAGGCTTGAGGATGGAGTCTGCAGGAAAGCAGAGAGGGCCAAATTGTCTGTGGCATTTGAAGGGGTTCCAGGAGGCAGTGAGGACCAGCATCACTTTTCCCCGCTGGCACCTTTGCTGTGGCAGCAAAAGCTGGACGTTTGTCTTTTTACCACCGGAGGGCGCCGAAAGCGAAAACAGGTGCTTTTGAGGATGGAGTCCGCAGGAAAGCAGAGAGGGCCAAATTGTCTGGGGCATTTGAAAGGGTTCCAGAAGGCAGTGAGAACCAGCATTACTTTTCCCCGCTGGCACCTTTGCTGTGGCAGCAAAAGCTGGACGTTTGTCTTTTTTGCTCCTGAGGTTTCCAAAAGCGAAAACAGGTGCTTTTGAGGATGGAGTCCGCAGGAAAGCAGAGAGGGCCAAATTGTCTGTGACATTTGAAGAAGTTCCAGGAGGCAGTGAGAACCAGCATTACTTTTCCCCGCTGGCACCTTTGCTGTGGCAGCAAAAGCTGGACGTTTGTCTTTTTACCACCGGAGGGCGCCGAAAGCGAAAACAGGTGCTTTTGAGGATGGAGTCCGCAGGAAAGCAGAGAGGGCCAAATTGTCTGGGGCATTTGAAAGGGTTCCAGGAGGCAGTGAGAACCAGCATTACTTTTCCCCGCTGGCACCTTTGCTGTGGCAGCAAAAGCTGGACGTTTGTCTTTTTTGCTCCTGAGGTTTCCAAAAGCGAAAACAGGTGCTTTTGAGGATGGAGTCCGCAGGAAAGCAGAGAGGGCCAAATTGTCTGTGGCATTTGAAGAGGTTCCAGGAGGCAATGAAGACCAGCATTACTTTTCCCCGCTGGCACCTTTGCTGTGGCAGCAAAAGCTGGACGTTTGTCTTTTTTGCTCTGGAGGCTGCCGAAAGCGAAAACAGGTGCTTTTGAGGATGCAGTCCGCAGGAAAGCAGAGAGGGCCAAATTGTCTGGGGCATTTGAAGAGGTTCCAGGAGGCAGTGAGAAGCAGCATTACTTTTCCCCGCTGGCACCTTTGCTGTGGCAGCAAAAGCTGGACGTTTGTCTTTTTTGCTCCGGAGGCTGCCGAAAGCGAAAACAGGTGCTTTTGAGGATGGAGTCCGCAGGAAAGCAGAGAGGGCCAAATTGTCCGTGACATTTGAAGAAGTTCCAGGAGGCAGTGAGAACCAGCATTACTTTTCCCCGCTGGCACCTTTGCTGTGGCAGCAAAACGTGGACGTTTGTCTTTTTTGCTCCGGAGGCTGCCGAAAGCGAAAACAGGTGCTTTTGAGGATGGAGTCCGCAGGAAAGCAGAGAGGGCCAAATTGTCTGGGGCACTTGAAAGAGTTCCAAGAGGCAGTGAGAACCAGCATTACTTTTCCCCGCTGGCACCTTTGCTGTGGCAGCAAAAGCTGGACGTTTGTCTTTTTTGCTCTGGAGGCTGCCGAAAGAGAAAACAGGTGCTTTTGAGGATGGAGTCCGCAGGAAAGCAGAGAGTGCCAAATTGTCTGTGGCATTTGAAGAAGTTCCAGGAGGCAGTAGAGGATCAGCATTACTTTTCCCCGCTGGCACCTTTGCTGTGGCAGCAAAAGCTGGACGTTTGTCTTTTTTGCTCCGGAGGCTGCCGAAAGCGAAAACAGATGCTTTTGAGGATGGAGTCCGCAGGAAAGCAGAGAGGGTCTAATTGTCTGGGGCATTTGAAAGGGTTCCAGGAGGCAGTGAGAACCAGCATCACTTTTCCCTGCTGGCACCTTTGCTGTGGCAGCAAAAGCTGGACGTTTGTCTTTTTTGCTCCGGAGGTTGCCGAAAGCGAAAACAGGTGCTTTTGAGGATGGAGTCCGCAGGAAAGCAGAGAGGGCCAAATTGTCTGTGGCATTTGAAGGGGTTCCAGGAGGCAGTGAGAACCAGCATCACTTTTCCCCGCTGGCACCTTTGCTGTGGCAGCAAAAGCTGGACGTTTGTCTTTTTACCACCGGAGGGCGCCGATAGCGAAAAAAGGTGCTTTTGAGGATGGAGTCCGCAGGAAAGCAGAGAGGGCCAAATTGTCTGGGGCATTTGAAAGGGTTCCAGGAGGCAGTGAGAACCAGCATTACTTTTCCCCGCTGGCACCTTTGCTGTGGCAGCAAAAGCTGGACCTTTGTCTTTTTTGCTCCGGAGGCTGCCGAAAGCGAAAAAAGGTGCTTTTGAGGATGGAGTCCGCAGGAAAGCAGAGAGGGCCAAATTGTCTGGGGCATTTGAAGAGGTTCCAGGAGGCAATGAAGACCAGCATTACTTTTTCCCGCTGGCACCTTTGCTGTGGCAGCAAAAGCTGGACGTTTGTCTTTTTTGCTCCGGAGGCTGCCGAAAGCGAAAACAGGTGCTTTTGAGGATGGAGTCCGCAGGAAAGCAGAGAGGGCCTAATTGTCTGTGGCATTTGAAGGGGTTCCAGGAGGCAGTGAGGACCAGCATCATTTTTCCCCGCTGGCACCTTTGCTGTGGCAGCAAAAGCTGGACGTTTGTCTTTTTTGCTCCGGAGGCTGCCGAAAGCGAAAACAGGTGCTTTTGAGGATGGAGTCCGCAGGAAAGCAGAGAGGGCCAAATTGTCTGTGGCATTTGAAGAAGTTCCAGGAGGCAGTGATAAGCAGCATTACTTTTCTCCGCTGGCACCTTTGCTGTGGCAGCAAAAGCTGGACGTTTGTCTTTTTTGCTCCGGAGGCTGCCGAAAGCGAAAACAGGTGCTTTTGAGGATGGAGTCCGCAGGAAAGCAGAGAGGGCCAAATTGTCTGGGGCATTTGAAAGAGTTTCAGGAGGCAGTGAGAACCAGCATTACTATTCCCCGCTGGCACCTTTGCTGTGGCAGCAAAACCTGGACGTTTGTCTTTTTTGCTCCGGAGGCTGCCAACAGAGAAAACAGGTGCTTTTGAGGATGGAGTCCGCAGGAAAGCAGAGAGGGCCAAATTGTCTGTGGCATTTGAAGAGGTTCCAGGAGGCAATGAAGACCAGCATTACTTTTCCCCGCTGGCACCTTTGCTGTGGCAGCAAAACGTGGACTTTCTCTTTTTTGCTCCGGAGGCTGCCGAAAGCGAAAACAGGTGCTTTTGAGGATGGAGTCCGCAGGAAAGCAGAGAGGGCCAAATTGTCTGTGGCATTTGAAGAAGTTCCAGGAGGCAGTGATAACCAGCATTACTTTTCCCCGCTGGCACCTTTGCTGTGGGGGCAAAACGTGGACGTTTGTCTTTTTTGGTCCGGAGGCTGCCGAAAGCGAAAACAGGTGCTTTTGAGGATGGAGTCCGCAGGAAAGCAGAGAGGGCCAAATTGTCTGGGGCATTTGAAAGGGTTCCAGGAGGCAGTGAGAACCAGCATTACTTTTCCCCGCTGGCACCTTTGCTGTGGCAGCAAAAGCTGGACGTTTGTCTTTTTACCACCGGAGGGCGCCGAAAGCGAAAAAAGGTGCTTTTGAGGATGGAGTCCGCAGGAAAGCAGAGAGGGCCAAATTGTCTGGGGCATTTGAAAGGGTTCCAGGAGGCAGTGAGAACCAGCATTACTTTTCCCCGCTGGCACCTTTGCTGTGGCAGCAAAAGCTGGACGTTTGTCTTTTTACCACCGGAGGGCGCCGAAAGCGAAAAAAGGTGCTTTTGAGGATGGAGTCCGCAGGAAAGCAGAGAGGGCCAAATTGTCTGGGGCATTTGAAAGGGTTCCAGGAGGCAGTGAGAACCAGCATTACTTTTCCCCGCTGGCACCTTTGCTGTGGCAGCAAAAGCTGGACATTTGTCTTTTTTGCTCCAGAGGTTTCCAAAAGCGAAAACAGGTGCTTTTGAGGATGGAGTCCGCAGGAAAGCAGAGAGGGCCAAATTGTCTGTGACATTTGAAGAAGTTCCAGGAGGCAGTGAGAACCAGCATTACTTTTCCCCGCTGGCACCTTTGCTGTGGCAGCAAAACCTGGACGTTTGTCTTTTTTGCTCTGGAGGTTGCCGAAAGGGAAAAAAGGTGCTTTTGAGGATGGAGTCCGCAGGAAAGCAGAGAGGGCCAAATTGTCTGGGGCATTTGAAGAGGTTCCAGGAGGCAATGAAGACCAGCATTACTTTTCCCCGCTGGCACCTTTGCTGTGGCAGCAAAACGTGGACGTTTGTCTTTTTTGCTCCGGAGGCTGCCGAAAGCGAAAACAGGTGCTTTTGAGGATGGAGTCCGCAGGAAAGCAGAGAGGGCCAAATTGTCTGGGGCATTTGAAAGAGTTCCAGGAGGCAGTGAGAACCAGCATTACTTTTCCCCGCTGGCACCTTTGCTGTGGCAGCAAAACGTGGACGTTTGTCTTTTTTGCTCCGGAGGCTGCCGAAAGCGAAAACAGGTGCTTTTGAGGATGGAGTCCGCAGGAAAGCAGAGAGGGCCAAATTGTCTGGGGCATTTGAAAGAGTTCCAGGAGGCAGTGAGAACCAGCATTACTTTTCCCCGCTGGCACCTTTGCTGTGGCAGCAAAAGCTGGACGTTTGTCTTTTTTGCTCTGGAGGCTGCCGAAAGAGAAAACAGGTGCTTTTGAGGATGGAGTCCGCAGGAAAGCAGAGAGGGCCAAATTGTCTGTGGCATTTGAAGAGGTTCCAGGAGGCAGTGAGAAGCAGCATTACTTTTCCACGCTGGCACCTTTGCTGTGGCAGCAAAAGCTGGACGTTTGTCTTTTTTGCTCCGGAGGTTGCCGAAAGCGAAAACAGGTGCTTTTGAGGATGGAGTCCGCAGGAAAGCAGAGAGGGCCAAATTGTCTGGGGCATTTGAAAGAGTTCCAGGAAGCAGTGAGAACCAGCATTACTTTTCCCCGCTGGCACCTTTGCTGTGGCAGCAAAAGCTAGACGTTTGTCTTTTTTGCTCCGGAGGTTGCCGAAAGCGAAAACAGGTGCTTTTGAGGATGGAGTCCGCAGGAAAGCAGAGAGGGCCAAATTGTCTGTGGCATTTGAAGGGGTTCCAGGAGGCAGTGAGGACCACCATCACTTTTCCCCGCTGGCACCTTTGCTGTGGCAGCAAAAGCTGGACGTTTGTCTTTTTACCACCGGAGGGCGCCGAAAGTGAAAACAGGTGCTTTTGAGGATGGAGTCTGCAGGAAAGCAGAGAGGGCCAAATTGTCTGGGGCATTTGAAAGGGTTCCAGGAGGCAGTGAGAACCAGCATTACTTTTCCCCGCTGGCACCTTTGCTGTGGCAGCAAAACCTGGACGTTTATCTGTTTTTTGCTCCGGAGGCTGCCGAAAGCGAAAACAGGTGCTTTTGAGGATGGAGTCCGCAGGAAAGCAGAGAGGGCCAAATTGTCTGGGGCATTTGAAAGAGTTCCAGGAGGCAGTGAGAACCAGCATTACTTTTCCCCGCTGGCACCTTTGCTGTGGCAGCAAAAGCTGGACGTTTGTCTTTTTTGCTCCGGAGGCTGCCGAAAGCGAAAACAGGTGCTTTTGAGGATGGAGTCCGCAGGAAAGCAGAGAGGGCCAAATTGTCCATGACATTTGAAGAAGTTCCAGGAGGCAGTGAGAACCAGCATTACTTTTCCCCGCTGGCACCTTTGCTGTGGCAGCAAAACCTGGACGTTTGTCTTTTTTGCTCCGGAGGCTGCCGAAAGCGAAAACAGGTGCTTTTGAGGATGGAGTCCGCAGGAAAGCAGAGAGGGCCAAATTGTCTGGGGCACTTGAAAGAGTTCCAAGAGGCAGTGAGAACCAGCATTACTTTTCCCCGCTGGCACCTTTGCTGTGGCAGCAAAAGCTGGACGTTTGTCTTTTTTGCTCTGGAGGCTGCCGAAAGAGAAAACAGGTGCTTTTGAGGATGGAGTCCGCAGGAAAGCAGAGAGTGCCAAATTGTCTGTGGCATTTGAAGAAGTTCCAGGAGGCAGTAGAGGATCAGCATTACTTTTCCCCGCTGGCACCTTTGCTGTGGCAGCAAAAGCTGGACGTTTGTCTTTTTTGCTCCGGAGGCTGCCGAAAGCGAAAACAGATGCTTTTGAGGATGGAGTCCGCAGGAAAGCAGAGAGGGCCTAATTGTCTGGGGCATTTGAAAGGGTTCCAGGAGGCAGTGAGAACCAGCATCACTTTTCCCTGCTGGCACCTTTGCTGTGGCAGCAAAAGCTGGACGTTTGTCTTTTTTGCTCCGGAGGTTGCCGAAAGCGAAAACAGGTGCTTTTGAGGATGGAGTCCGCAGGAAAGCAGAGAGGGCCAAATTGTCTGTGGCATTTGAAGGGGTTCCAGGAGGCAGTGAGAACCAGCATCACTTTTCCCCGCTGGCACCTTTGCTGTGGCAGCAAAAGCTGGACGTTTGTCTTTTTACCACCGGAGGGCGCCGATAGCGAAAAAAGGTGCTTTTGAGGATGGAGTCCGCAGGAAAGCAGAGAGGGCCAAATTGTCTGGGGCATTTGAAAGGGTTCCAGGAGGCAGTGAGAACCAGCATTACTTTTCCCCGCTGGCACCTTTGCTGTGGCAGCAAAAGCTGGACCTTTGTCTTTTTTGCTCCGGAGGCTGCCGAAAGCGAAAAAAGGTGCTTTTGAGGATGGAGTCCGCAGGAAAGCAGAGAGGGCCAAATTGTCTGGGGCATTTGAAGAGGTTCCAGGAGGCAATGAAGACCAGCATTACTTTTTCCCGCTGGCACCTTTGCTGTGGCAGCAAAAGCTGGACGTTTGTCTTTTTTACTCCGGAGGCTGCCGAAAGCGAAAACAGGTGCTTTTGAGGATGGAGTCTGCAGGAAAGCAGAGAGGGCCAAATTGTCTGTGGCAATTGAAAGAGTTCCAGGAAGCAGTGATAACCAGCATTACTTTTCCCCGCTGGCACCTTTGCTGTGGCAGCAAAAGCTGGACGTTTGTCTTTTTTGCTCCTGAGGTTGCCGAAAGCGAAAACAGGTGCTTTTGAGGATGGAGTCCGCAGGAAAGCAGAGAGGGCCTAATTGTCTGTGGCATTTGAAGGGGTTCCAGGAGGCAGTGAGGACCAGCATCACTTTTCCCCGCTGGCACCTTTGCTGTGGCAGCAAAAGCTGGACGTTTGTCTTTTTACCACCGGAGTTTGCCGAAAGCGAAAACAGGTGCTTTTGAGGATGGAGTCCGCAGGAAAGCAGAGAGGGCCAAATTGTCTGGGGCATTTGAAGAAGTTCCAGGAGGCAGTGAGGACCAGCATCACTTTTCCCCGCTGGCACCTTTGCTGTGGCAGCAAAAGCTGGACGTTTGTCTTTTTTGCTCCGGAGGCTGCCGAAAGCGAAAACAGGTGCTTTTGAGGATGGAGTCCGCAGGAAAGCAGAGAGGGCCAAATTGTCTGTGGCATTTGAAGAAGTTCCAGGAGGCAGTGATAACCAGCATTACTTTTCCCCGCTGGCACCTTTGCTGTGGCAGCAAAAGCTGGACGTTTTTCTTTTTTGCTCCGGAGGCTGCCGAAAGCGAAAACAGGTGCTTTTGAGGATGGAGTCCGCAGGAAAGCAGAGAGGGCCAAATTGTCTGGGGCATTTGAAAGAGTTTCAGGAGGCAGTGAGAACCAGCATTACTTTTCCCCGCTGGCACCTTTGCTGTGGCAGCAAAAGCTGGACGTTTGTCTTTTTTGCTCCGGAGGCTGCCGAAAGCGAAAACAGGTGCTTTTGAGGATGGAGTCCGCAGGAAAGCAGAGAGGGCCAAATTGTCTGTGGCATTTGAAGAGGTTCCAGGAGGCAATGAAGACCAGCATTACTTTTCCCCGCTGGCACCTTTGCTGTGGCAGCAAAACGTGGACGTTTGTCTTTTTTGCTCCGGAGGCTGCCGAAAGCGAAAACAGGTGCTTTTGAGGATGGAGTCCGCAGGAAAGCAGAGAGTGCCAAATTGTCTGTGGCATTTGAAAGGGTTCCAGGAGACAGTGAGAACCAGCATTACTTTTCCCCGCTGGCACCTTTGCTGTGGCAGCAAAACGTGGACGTTTGTCTTTTTTGCTCCGGAGGCTGCCGAAAGCGAAAACAGGTGCTTTTGAGGATGGAGTCCGCAGGAAAGCAGAGAGTGCCAAATTGTCTGTGGCATTTGAAGAAGTTCCAGGAGGCAGTGAGGACCAGCATTACTTTTCCCCGCTGGCACCTTTGCTGTGGCAGCAAAAGCTGGACGTTTGTCTTTTTACCACCGGAGGGCGCCGAAAGCGAAAAAAGGTGCTTTTGAGGATGGAGTCCGCAGGAAAGCAGAGAGGGCCAAATTGTCTGGGGCATTTGAAAGGGTTCCAGGAGGCAGTGAGAACCAGCATTACTTTTCCCCGCTGGCACCTTTGCTGTGGCAGCAAAAGCTGGACGTTTGTCTTTTTTGCTCCAGAGGTTTCCAAAAGCGAAAACAGGTGCTTTTGAGGATGGAGTCCGCAGGAAAGCAGAGAGGGCCAAATTGTCTGTGACATTTGAAGAAGTTCCAGGAGGCAATGAAGACCAGCATTACTTTTCCCCGCTGGCACCTTTGCTGTGGCAGCAAAACGTGGACGTTTGTCTTTTTTGCTCCGGAGGCTGCCGAAAGCGAAAACAGGTGCTTTTGAGGATGGAGTCCGCAGGAAAGCAGAGAGGGCCAAATTGTCTGGGGCATTTGAAAGAGTTCCAGGAGGCAGTGAGAACCAGCATTACTTTTCCCCGCTGGCACCTTTGCTGTGGCAGCAAAACGTGGACGTTTGTCTTTTTTGCTCCGGAGGCTGCCGAAAGCGAAAACAGGTGCTTTTGAGGATGGAGTCCGCAGGAAAGCAGAGAGGGCCAAATTGTCTGGGGCATTTGAAAGAGTTCCAGGAGGCAGTGAGAACCAGCATTACTTTTCCCCGCTGGCACCTTTGCTGTGGCAGCAAAAGCTGGACGTTTGTCTTTTTTGATCCGGAGGTTGCCGAAAGCGAAAACAGGTGATTTTGAGGATGGAGTCCGCAGGAAAGCAGAGAGGGCCAAATTGTCTGTGGCATTTGAAGGCGTTTCAGGAGGCAGTGAGAACCAGCATCACTTTTCCCCGCTGGCACCTTTGCTGTGGCAGCAAAAGCTGGACGTTTGTCTTCATTGCTCCGGAGGCTGCCGAAAGCGAAAACAGGTGCTTTTGAGGATGGAGTCCGCAGGAAAGCAGAGAGGGCCAAATTGTCTGTGGCATTTGAAAGGGTTCCAGGAGACAGTGAGAACCAGCATTACTTTTCCCCGCTGGCACCTTTGCTGTGGCAGCAAAACCTGGACGTTTGTCTTTTTTGCTCCGGAGGCTGCCGAAAGCGAAAACAGGTGCTTTTGAGGATGGAGTCCGCAGGAAAGCAGAGAGGGCCAAATTGTCTGTGGCATTTGAAAGGGTTCCAGGAGACAGTGAGAACCAGCATTACTTTTCCCCGCTGGCACCTTTGCTGTGGCAGCAAAACCTGGACGTTTGTCTTTTTTGCTCCGGAGGCTGCCGAAAGCGAAAACAGGTGCTTTTGAGGATGGAGTCCGCAGGAAAGCAGAGAGGGCCAAATTGTCTGTGGCATTTGAAAGGGTTCCAGGAGACAGTGAGAACCAGCATTACTTTTCCCCGCTGGCACCTTTGCTGTGGCAGCAAAAGCTGGACGTTTGTCTTTTTTGCTCCTGAGGTTTCCAAAAGCGAAAAAAGGTGCTTTTGAGGATGGAGTCCGCAGGAAAGCAGAGAGGGCCAAATTGTCTGGGGCATTTGAAAGGGTTCCAGGAGGCAGTGAGAACCAGCATTACTTTTCCCCGCTGGCACCTTTGCTGTGGGAGCAAAAGCTGGACGTTTGTCTTTTTACCACCGGAGGGCGCCGAAAGTGAAAAAAGGTGCTTTTGAGGATGGAGTCCGCAGGAAAGCAGAGAGGGCCAAATTGTCTGGGGCATTTGAAGAGGTTCCAGGAGGCAATGAAGACCAGCATTACTTTTCCCCGCTGGCACCTTTGCTGTGGCAGCAAAAGCTGGACGTTTGTCTTTTTTGCTCCTGAGGTTTCCAAAAGCGAAAAAAGGTGCTTTTGAGGATGGAGTCCGCAGGAAAGCAGAGAGGGCCAAATTGTCTGTGGCATTTAAAGAGGTTCCAGGAGGCAATGAAGACCAGCATTACTTTTCCCCGCTGGCACCTTTGCTGTGGCAGCAAAACCTGGACGTTTGTCTTTTTTGCTCCAGAGGCTGCCGAAAGCGAAAACAGGTGCTTTTGAGGATGGAGTCCGCAGGAAAGCAGAGAGGGCCAAATTGTCTGGGGCATTTGAAAGAGTTCCAGGAGGCAGTGAGAACCAGCATTACTTTTCCCCGCTGACACCTTTGCTGTGGCAGCAAAAGCTGGACGTTTGTCTTTTTTGCTCCGGAGGCTGCCGAAAGAGAAAAAAGGTGCTTTTGAGGATGGAGTCCGCAGGAAAGCAGAGAGGGCCAAATTGTCTGTGGCATTTGAAGGGGTTTCAGAAGGCAGTGAGAACCAGCATCACTTTTCCCCGCTGGCACCTTTGCTGTGGCAGCAAAAGCTGGACGTTTGTCTTCATTGCTCCGGAGGCTGCCGAAAACGAAAACAGGTGCTTTTGAGGATGGAGTCCGCAGGAAAGCAGAGAGGGCCAAATTGTCTGTGGCATTTGAAAGGGTTCCAGGAGACAGTGAGAACCAGCATTACTTTTCCCCGCTGGCACCTTTGCTGTGGCAGCAAAACCTGGACGTTTGTCTTTTTTGCTCCGGAGGCTGCCGAAAGCGAAAACAGGTGCTTTTGAGGATGGAGTCCGCAGGAAAGCAGAGAGGGCCAAATTGTCTGTGGCATTTGAAAGGGTTCCAGGAGGCAGTGAGAACCAGCATTACTTTTCCCCGCTGGCACCTTTGCTGTGGGAGCAAAAGCTGGACGTTTGTCTTTTTACCACCGGAGGGCGCCGAAAGTGAAAAAAGGTGCTTTTGAGGATGGAGTCCGCAGGAAAGCAGAGAGGGCCAAATTGTCTGGGGCATTTGAAGAGGTTCCAGGAGGCAATGAAGACCAGCATTACTTTTCCCCGCTGGCACCTTTGCTGTGGCAGCAAAAGCTGGACATTTGTCTTTTTTGCTCCTGAGGTTTCCAAAAGCGAAAAAAGGTGCTTTTGAGGATGGAGTCCGCAGGAAAGCAGAGAGGGCCAAATTGTCTGTGGCATTTAAAGAGGTTCCAGGAGGCAATGAAGACCAGCATTACTTTTCCCCGCTGGCACCTTTGCTGTGGCAGCAAAACCTGGACGTTTGTCTTTTTTGCTCCAGAGGCTGCCGAAAGCGAAAACAGGTGCTTTTGAGGATGGAGTCCGCAGGAAAGCAGAGAGGGCCAAATTGTCTGGGGCATTTGAAAGAGTTCCAGGAGGCAGTGAGAACCAGCATTACTTTTCCCCGCTGGCACCTTTGCTGTGGCAGCAAAAGCTGGACGTTTGTCTTTTTTGCTCCGGAGGCTGCCGAAAGAGAAAAAAGGTGCTTTTGAGGATGGAGTCCGCAGGAAAGCAGAGAGGGCCAAATTGTCTGGGGCATTTGAAGAGGTTCCAGGAGGCAATGAAGACCAGCATTACTTTTCCCCGCTGGCACCTTTGCTGTGGCAGCAAAACGTGGACGTTTGTCTTTTTTGCTCCGGAGGCTGCCGAAAGCGAAAACAGGTGCTTTTGAGGATGGAGTCCGCAGGAAAGCAGAGAGGGCCAAATTGTCTGGGGCATTTGAAGAAGTTCCAGGAGGCAGTGATAACCAGCATTACTTTTCCCCGCTGGCACCTTTGCTGTGGCAGCAAAAGCTGGACGTTTGTCTTTTTTGCTCCGGAGGCTGCCGAAAGCGAAAACAGGTGCTTTTGAGGATGGAGTCCGCAGGAAAGCAGAGAGGGCCAAATTGTCTGGGGCATTTGAAGGAGTTTCAGGAGGCAGTGAGAACCAGCATTACTTTTCCCCGCTGGCACCTTTGCTGTGGCAGCAAAACCTGGACGTTTGTCTTTTTTGCTCCGGAGGCTGCCAAAAGAGAAAACAGGTGCTTTTGAGGATGGAGTCCGCAGGAAAGCAGAGAGGGCCAAATTGTCTGGGGCATTTGAAGAGGTTCCAGGAGGCAATGAAGACCAGCATTACTTTTCCCCGCTGGCACCTTTGCTGTGGCAGCAAAACGTGGACGTTTGTCTTTTTTGCTCCGGAGGCTGCCGAAAGCGAAAACAGGTGCTTTTGAGGATGGAGTCCGCAGGAAAGCAGAGAGTGCCAAATTGTCTGTGGCATTTGAAGAAGTTCCAGGAGGCAGTGAGAACCAGCATTACTTTTCCCCGCTGGCACCTTTGCTGTGGCAGCAAAACGTGGACGTTTGTCTTTTTTGCTCCGGAGGCTGCCGAAAGCGAAAACAGGTGCTTTTGAGGATGGAGTCCGCAGGAAAGCAGAGAGGGCCAAATTGTCTGGGGCATTTGAAAGGGTTCCAGGAGGCAGTGAGAACCAGCATTACTTTTCCCCGCTGGCACCTTTGCTGTGGCAGCAAAAGCTGGACGTTTGTCTTTTTACCACCGGAGGGCGCCGAAAGCGAAAACAGGTGCTTTTGAGGATGGAGTCCGCAGGAAAGCAGAGAGGGCCAAATTGTCTGGGGCATTTGAAAGGGTTCCAGGAGGCAGTGAGAACCAGCATTACTTTTCCCCGCTGGCACCTTTGCTGTGGCAGCAAAAGCTGGACGTTTGTCTTTTTACCACCGGAGGGCGCCGAAAGCGAAAAAAGGTGCTTTTGAGGATGGAGTCCGCAGGAAAGCAGAGAGGGCCAAATTGTCTGGGGCATTTGAAAGGGTTCCAGGAGGCAGTGAGAACCAGCATTACTTTTCCCCGCTGGCACCTTTGCTGTGGCAGCAAAAGCTGGACGTTTGTCTTTTTTGCTCCAGAGGTTTCCAAAAGCGAAAACAGGTGCTTTTGAGGATGGAGTCCGCAGGAAAGCAGAGAGGGCCAAATTGTCTGTGACATTTGAAGAAGTTCCAGGAGGCAGTGAGAACCAGCATTACTTTTCCCCGCTGGCACCTTTGCTGTGGCAGCAAAACCTGGACGTTTGTCTTTTTTGCTCTGGAGGTTGCCGAAAGGGAAAAAAGGTGCTTTTGAGGATGGAGTCCGCAGGAAAGCAGAGAGGGCCAAATTGTCTGGGGCATTTGAAGAGGTTCCAGGAGGCAATGAAGACCAGCATTACTTTTCCCCGCTGGCACCTTTGCTGTGGCAGCAAAACCTGGACGTTTGTCTTTTTTGCTCCGGAGGCTGCCGAAAGCGAAAACAGGTGCTTTTGAGGATGGAGTCCGCAGGAAAGCAGAGAGGGCCAAATTGTCTGGGGCATTTGAAAGAGTTCCAGGAGGCAGTGAGAACCAGCATTACTTTTCCCCGCTGGCACCTTTGCTGTGGCAGCAAAACGTGGACGTTTGTCTTTTTTGCTCCGGAGGCTGCCGAAAGCGAAAACAGGTGCTTTTGAGGATGGAGTCCGCAGGAAAGCAGAGAGGGCCAAATTGTCTGGGGCATTTGAAAGAGTTCCAGGAGGCAGTGAGAACCAGCATTACTTTTCCCCGCTGGCACCTTTGCTGTGGCAGCAAAAGCTGGACGTTTGTCTTTTTTGATCCGGAGGTTGCCGAAAGCGAAAACAGGTGATTTTGAGGATGGAGTCCGCAGGAAAGCAGAGAGGGCCAAATTGTCTGTGGCATTTGAAGGGGTTTCAGGAGGCAGTGAGAACCAGCATCACTTTTCCCCGCTGGCACCTTTGCTGTGGCAGCAAAAGCTGGACGTTTGTCTTCATTGCTCCGGAGGCTGCCGAAAACGAAAACAGGTGCTTTTGAGGATGGAGTCCGCAGGAAAGCAGAGAGGGCCAAATTGTCTGTGGCATTTGAAAGGGTTCCAGGAGACAGTGAGAACCAGCATTACTTTTCCCCGCTGGCACCTTTGCTGTGGCAGGAAAAGCTGGACGTTTGTCTTTTTTGCTCCGGAGGCTGCCGAAAGCGAAAACAGGTGCTTTTGAGGATGGAGTCCGCAGGAAAGCAGAGAGGGCCAAATTGTCTGTGGCATTTGAAAGGGTTCCAGGAGACAGTGAGAACCAGCATTACTTTTCCCCGCTGGCACCTTTGCTGTGGCAGCAAAACCTGGACGTTTGTCTTTTTTGCTCCGGAGGCTGCCGAAAGCGAAAACAGGTGCTTTTGAGGATGGAGTCCGCAGGAAAGCAGAGAGGGCCAAATTGTCTGTGGCATTTGAAAGGGTTCCAGGAGACAGTGAGAACCAGCATTACTTTTCCCCGCTGGCACCTTTGCTGTGGCAGCAAAAGCTGGACGTTTGTCTTTTTTGCTCCTGAGGTTTCCAAAAGCGAAAAAAGGTGCTTTTGAGGATGGAGTCCGCAGGAAAGCAGAGAGGGCCAAATTGTCTGGGGCATTTGAAAGGGTTCCAGGAGGCAGTGAGAACCAGCATTACTTTTCCCCGCTGGCACCTTTGCTGTGGGAGCAAAAGCTGGACGTTTGTCTTTTTACCACCGGAGGGCGCCGAAAGTGAAAAAAGGTGCTTTTGAGGATGGAGTCCGCAGGAAAGCAGAGAGGGCCAAATTGTCTGGGGCATTTGAAGAGGTTCCAGGAGGCAATGAAGACCAACATTACTTTTCCCCGCTGGCACCTTTGCTGTGGCAGCAAAAGCTGGACGTTTGTCTTTTTTGCTCCTGAGGTTTCCAAAAGCGAAAAAAGGTGCTTTTGAGGATGGAGTCCGCAGGAAAGCAGAGAGGGCCAAATTGTCTGTGGCATTTAAAGAGGTTCCAGGAGGCAATGAAGACCAGCATTACTTTTCCCCGCTGGCACCTTTGCTGTGGCAGCAAAACCTGGACGTTTGTCTTTTTTGCTCCGGAGGCTGCCGAAAGCGAAAACAGGTGCTTTTGAGGATGGAGTCCGCAGGAAAGCAGAGAGGGCCAAATTGTCTGTGGCATTTAAAGAGTTCCAGGAGGCAGTGAGAACCAGCATTACTTTTCCCCGCTGGCACCTTTGCTGTGGCAGCAAAAGCTGGACGTTTGTCTTTTTTGCTCCGGAGGCTGCCGAAAGAGAAAACAGGTGCTTTTGAGGATGGAGTCCGCAGGAAAGCAGAGAGGGCCAAATTGTCTGGGGCATTTGAAGAGGTTCCAGGAGGCAATGAAGACCAGCATTACTTTTCCCCGCTGGCACATTTGCTGTGGCAGCAAAACGTGGACGTTTGTCTTTTTTGATCCGGAGGCTGCCGAAAGCGAAAACAGGTGCTTTTGAGGATGGAGTCCGCAGGAAAGCAGAGAGTGCCAAATTGTCTGTGGCATTTGAAGAGGTTCCAGGAGGCAGTGATAACCAGCATTACTTTTCCCCGCTGGCTCCTTTGCTGTGGCAGCAAAACCTGGACATTTGTCTTTTTTGCTCCGGAGGTTGCCGAAAGCGAAAACAGGTGCTTTTGAGGATGGAGTCCGCAGGAAAGCAGAGAGGGCCAAATTGTCTGGGGCATTTGAAAGGGTTCCAGGAGGCAGTGAGAACCAGCATTACTTTTCCCCGCTGGCACCTTTGCTGTGGCAGCAAAAGCTGGACGTTTGTCTTTTTTGCTCTGGAGGCTGCCGAAAGCGAAAACAGGTGCTTTTGAGGATGGAGTCCGCAGGAAAGTAGAGAGGGCCAAATTGTCTGTGGCATTTGAAAGAGTTCCAGGAAGCAGTGAGAACCAGCATTACTTTTCCCCGCTGGCACCTTTGCTGTGGCAGCAAAACCTGGACGTTTGTCTTTTTACCACCGGAGGGCGCCGAAAGCGAAAACAGGTGCTTTTGAGGATGGAGTCCGCAGGAAAGCAGAGAGGGCCAAATTGTCTGGGGCATTTGAAAGGGTTCCAGGAGGCAGTGAGAACCAGCATTACTTTTCCCGCTGGCACCTTTGCTGTGGCAGCAAAACCTGGACAATTGTCTTTTTTGCTCCGGAGGCTGCCGAAAGCGAAAACAGGTGCTTTTGAGGATGGAGTCCGCAGGAAAGCAGAGAGGGCCAAATTGTCTGGGGCATTTGAAAGAGTTCCAGGAGGCAGTGAGAACCAGCATTACTTTTCCCCGCTGGCACCTTTGCTGTGGCAGCAAAAGCTGGACGTTTGTCTTTTTTGCTCCGGTGGCTGCCGAAAGAGAAAACAGGTGCTTTTGAGGATGGAGTCCGCAGGAAAGCAGAGAGGGCCAAATTGTCTGTGGCATTTGAAAGAGTTCCAGGAAGCAGTGATAACCAGCATTACTTTTCCCCGCTGGCACCTTTGCTGTGGCAGCAAAAGCTAGACGTTTGTCTTTTTTGCTCCGGAGGTTGCCGAAAGCGAAAACAGGTGCTTTTGAGAATCATAGAATCAGTGAGGTTGGAAGGGACCTTTAAGATCATCAAGTCCAACCATTAACCTACCCTGATAAAAACACCACCACTCCTAAACCATGTCCGTAAGCACCTCATCTTTCCTTTTCTTAAACACCTCCAGGGATGGTGAATCCACCACCTCTCTGGGCAGCTTATTCCAATGTTTAATAACCCTTTCAGTGAAAAAATGCTTCCTAACATCTAATCTAAACCTGCCCTGACATAACTTGAACCCATTTCCTCTTGTCCTATCACTTGTCGCCAGGGAGAAGAGGTCAGCTCCCATCTCTCTAAAACCTCCTTTCAGGTAGTTGTAGAGGGTGATAAGGTCTCCCCTCAGCCTCCTCTTCTCCAGGCTAAACAACCCCAGATCCCTCAGTCGTTCCTCATAAGGTTTGCCCTCCAGACCCTTCACCAGCTTTGTAGCCCTTCTCTGGACACGCTCCAACACCTCAATGTCCTTCTTGTAGTGAGGGGCCCAAAACTGAACACAGTACTCGAGGTGAGGCCTCACCAGTGCCGAGTACAGGGGGATGATTACTTCCCTAGTCTGGCTCACCACACTATTCCTGATGCAGGCCAGGATGGTGTTGGCCTTCTTGGCTGCCTGGGCACACTGCTGGTTCATGCTCAGCCGGTTGTCCACCAACACCCCCAGGTCCTTTTCTGCCAGGCAGCTTTCGAGCCACTCCGCCCCCAGTCTGTAGCGCTGCATGGGGTTGTTGTGACCCAAGTGCAGGACCCGACACTTGGCCTTGTTGAACCTCATACCATTGGCCTCAGCCCATCTGTCCAGCCTGTCCAGATCCCTCTGCAGAGCCAATCTACCCTCAAGCAGATCAACACGCCTCCCCAGTTTAGTGTCGTCTGCGAACTTACTGAGGGAGCACTCGATCCCCTCATCCAGATCGTTGATAAAGATATTAAAGAGAAAGGGCCCCAGCACCGATCCCTGGGGGACACCACTCGTCACTGGACACCAACTGGATTTAACTCCATTTACCACCACTCTCTGGACACGGCCATCCAGCCAGTTTTTTACCCAACGAAGAGTATACCTGTCCAGGCCATGAGCAGCCAGTTTCTCCAGGAGAATGCTATGGGAAACGGTGTCAAAAGCCTTGCAAAAGGCTTGAGGATGGAGTCTGCAGGAAAGCAGAGAGGGCCAAATTGTCTGTGGCATTTGAAGGGGTTCCAGGAGGCAGTGAGGACCAGCATCACTTTTCCCCGCTGGCACCTTTGCTGTGGCAGCAAAAGCTGGACGTTTGTCTTTTTACCACCGGAGGGCGCCGAAAGCGAAAACAGGTGCTTTTGAGGATGGAGTCCGCAGGAAAGCAGAGAGGGCCAAATTGTCTGGGGCATTTGAAAGGGTTCCAGAAGGCAGTGAGAACCAGCATTACTTTTCCCCGCTGGCACCTTTGCTGTGGCAGCAAAAGCTGGACGTTTGTCTTTTTTGCTCCTGAGGTTTCCAAAAGCGAAAACAGGTGCTTTTGAGGATGGAGTCCGCAGGAAAGCAGAGAGGGCCAAATTGTCTGTGACATTTGAAGAAGTTCCAGGAGGCAGTGAGAACCAGCATTACTTTTCCCCGCTGGCACCTTTGCTGTGGCAGCAAAAGCTGGACGTTTGTCTTTTTTGCTCCGGAGTTTGCCGAAAGCGAAAACAGGTGCTTTTGAGGATGGAGTCCGCAGGAAAGCAGAGAGGGCCAAATTGTCTGGGGCATTTGAAGAGGTTCCAGGAGGCAATGAAGACCAGCATTACTTTTCCCCGCTGGCACCTTTGCTGTGGCAGCAAAACGTGGACGTTTGTCTTTTTTGCTCCGGAGGCTGCCGAAAGCGAAAACAGGTGCTTTTGAGGATGGAGTCTGCAGGAAAGCAGAGAGGGCCAAATTGTCTGGGGCATTTGAAAGAGTTCCAGGAGGCAGTGAGAACCAGCATTACTTTTCCCCGCTGGCACCTTTGCTGTGGCAGCAAAAGCTGGACGTTTGTCTTTTTTGCTCTGGAGGCTGCCGAAAGAGAAAACAGGTGCTTTTGAGGATGGAGTCCGCAGGAAAGCAGAGAGGGCCAAATTGTCTGTGGCATTTGAAGAGGTTCCAGGAGGCAGTGAGAAGCAGCATTACTTTTCCACGCTGGCACCTTTGCTGTGGCAGCAAAAGCTGGACGTTTGTCTTTTTTGCTCCGGAGGTTGCCGAAAGCGAAAAAAGGTGCTTTTGAGGATGGAGTCCGCAGGAAAGCAGAGAGGGCCAAATTGTCTGGGGCATTTGAAGAGGTTCCAAGAGGCAATGAGGACCAGCATCACTTTTCCCCGCTGGCACCTTTGCTGTGGCAGCAAAAGCTGGACGTTTGTCTTTTTTGCTCCGGAGGCTGCCGAAAGCGAAAACAGGTGCTTTTGAGGATGGAGTCCGCAGGAAAGCAGAGAGGGCCAAATTGTCTGGGGCATTTGAAGAGGTTCCAGGAGGCAATGAAGACCAGCATTACTTTTCCCCGCTGGCACCTTTGCTGTGGCAGCAAAAGCTGGACGTTTGTCTTTTTTGCTCTGGAGGCTGCCGAAAGAGAAAACAGGTGCTTTTGAGGATGGAGTCCGCAGGAAAGCAGAGAGGGCCAAATTGTCTGTGGCATTTGAAAGAGTTCCAGGAAGCAGTGATAACCAGCATTACTTTTCCCCGCTGGCACCTTTGCTGTGGCAGCAAAAGCTAGACGTTTGTCTTTTTTGCTCCGGAGGTTGCCGAAAGCGAAAACAGGTGCTTTTGAGGATGGAGTCCGCAGGAAAGCAGAGAGGGCCAAATTGTCTGTGGCATTTGAAGGGGTTCCAGGAGGCAGTGAGGACCACCATCACTTTTCCCCGCTGGCACCTTTGCTGTGGCAGCAAAAGCTGGACGTTTGTCTTTTTACCACCGGAGGGCGCCGAAAGCGAAAACAGGTGCTTTTGAGGATGGAGTCTGCAGGAAAGCAGAGAGGGCCAAATTGTCTGGGGCATTTGAAAGGGTTCCAGGAGGCAGTGAGAACCAGCATTACTTTTCCCCGCTGGCACCTTTGCTGTGGCAGCAAAAGCTGGACGTTTGTCTTTTTTGCTCCTGAGGTTTCCAAAAGCGAAAACAGGTGCTTTTGAGGATGGAGTCCGCAGGAAAGCAGAGAGGGCCAAATTGTCTGTGACATTTGAAGAAGTTCCAGGAGGCAGTGAGAACCAGCATTACTTTTCCCCGCTGGCACCTTTGCTGTGGTAGCAAAACGTGGACGTTTATCTGTTTTTTGCTCCGGAGGCTGCCGAAAGCGAAAACAGGTGCTTTTGAGGATGGAGTCCGCAGGAAAGCAGAGAGGGCCAAATTGTCTGGGGCATTTGAAAGAGTTCCAGGAAGCAGTGATAACCAGCATTACTTTTACCCGCTGGCACCTTTGCTGTGGCAGCAAAAGCTGGACGTTTGTCTTTTTTGCTCCGTAGGTGCCGAAAGCGAAAACAGGTGCTTTTGAGGATGGAGTCCGCAGGAAAGCAGAGAGGGCCAAATTGTCTGTGGCATTTGAAGAAGTTCCAGGAAGCAGTGAGAACCAGCATTACTTTTCCCCGCTGACACCTTTGCTGTGGCAGCAAAAGATGGACGTTTGTCTTTTTTGGTCCTGAGGTTGCCGAAAGCGAAAACAGGTGCTTTTGAGGATGGAGTCCGCAGGAAAGCAGAGAGGGCCAAATTGTCTGTGGCATTTGAAGGGGTTCCAGGAGGCAGTGAGAACCAGCATCACTTTTCCCCGCTGGCACCTTTGCTGTGGCAGCAAAAGCTGGACGTTTGTCTTCATTGCTCCGGAGGCTGCCGAAAACGAAAACAGGTGCTTTTGAGGATGGAGTCCGCAGGAAAGCAGAGAGGGCCAAATTGTCTGCGGCATTTGAAAGGGTTCCAGGAGACAGTGAGAACCAGCATTACTTTTCCCCGCTGGCACCTTTGCTGTGGCAGCAAAAGCTGGACGTTTGTCTTTTTTGCTCCGGAGGCTGCCGAAAGCGAAAAAAGGTGCTTTTGAGGATGGAGTCCGCAGGAAAGCAGAGAGGGCCAAATTGTCTGGGGCATTTGAAAGAGTTCCAGGAGGCAGTGAGAACCAGTATTACTTTTCCACGCTGGCACCTTTGCTGTGGCAGCAAAAGCTGGACGTTTGTCTTTTTTGCTCCTGAGGTTTCCAAAAGCGAAAAAAGGTGCTTTTGAGGATAATGTCCGCAGGAAAACAGAGAGGGCCAAATTGTCTGGGGCATTTGAAAGGGTTCCAGGAGGCAGTGAGAACCAGCATTACTTTTCCCCGCTGGCACCTTTGCTGTGGCAGCAAAAGCTGGACGTTTGTCTTTTTACCACCGGAGGGCGCCGAAAGTGAAAAAAGGTGCTTTTGAGGATGGAGTCCGCAGGAAAGCAGAGAGGGCCAAATTGTCTGGGGCATTTGAAGAGGTTCCAGGAGGCAATGAAGACCAGCATTACTTTTCCCCGCTGGCACCTTTGCTGTGGCAGCAAAAGCTGGACGTTTGTCTTTTTTGCTCCTGAGGTTTCCAAAAGCGAAAAAAGGTGCTTTTGAGGATGGAGTCCGCAGGAAAGCAGAGAGGGCCAAATTGTCTGTGGCATTTAAAGAGGTTCCAGGAGGCAATGAAGACCAGCATTACTTTTCCCCGCTGGCACCTTTGCTGTGGCAGCAAAACCTGGACGTTTGTCTTTTTTGCTCCAGAGGCTGCCGAAAGAGAAAATAGGTGCTTTTGAGGATGGAGTCCGCAGGAAAGCAGAGAGGGCCAAATTGTCTGGGGCATTTGAAAGAGTTCCAGGAGGCAGTGAGAACCAGCATTACTTTTCCCCGCTGGCACCTTTGCTGTGGCAGCAAAAGTTGGACGTTTGTCTTTTTTGCTCCGGAGGCTGCCGAAAGAGAAAACAGGTGCTTTTGAGGATGGAGTCCGCAGGAAAGCAGAGAGGGCCAAATTGTCTGGGGCATTTGAAGAGGTTCCAGGAGGCAATGAAGACCAGCATTACTTTTCCCCACTGGCACCTTTGCTGTGGCAGCAAAACCTGGACGTTTGTCTTTTTTGCTCCGGAGGCTGCCGAAAGCGAAAACAGGTGCTTTTGAGGATGGAGTCCGCAGGAAAGCAGAGACGGCCAAATTGTCTGGGGCATTTGAAGAAGTTCCAGGAGGCAGTGATAACCAGCATTACTTTTCCCCGCTGGCTCCTTTGCTGTGGCAGCAAAACCTGGACATTTGTCTTTTTTGCTCCGGAGGTTGCCGAAAGCGAAAACAGGTGCTTTTGAGGATGGAGTCCGCAGGAAAGCAGAGAGGGCCAAATTGTCTGGGGCATTTGAAAGGGTTCCAGGAGGCAGTGAGAACCAGCATTACTTTTCCCCGCTGGCACCTTTGCTGTGGCAGCAAAAGCTGGACGTGTTTCTTTTTTGCTCCGGAGGTTGCCGAAAGCGAAAACAGGTGCTTTTGAGGATGGAGTCCGCAGGAAAGTAGAGAGGGCCAAATTGTCTGTGGCATTTGAAAGAGTTCCAGGAAGCAGTGAGAACCAGCATTACTTTTCCCCGCTGGCACCTTTGCTGTGGCAGCAAAAGCTGGACGTTTTTCTTTTTACCACC